>NW_021319529.1:540717-591206 GCF_001605985.2 Dendrobium catenatum | reverse complement strand
ATTTGCAGGAGAGACAGCTTCATCACTCATAGAGCCTTTTGCGACGCTTTGGCTGAGGAGAGTGCGAGAGCAATAACGGCTAATCCCTTAGTCAGTCACCACCCACTTCTCTTCCCCGCGCCGCCACCACCACCACAGCCACCCATCACCCTACCACCTCAACCACAATTTCCACATTTGATCCGATCAGCCACAGCAGAACCAAGCCAAGAGCTACAAGAGTTAGTCACTCTTAAGAGAGAAACACAACAGCCACCTTTCAATTTAAGACAAGAAATCCCTTCATGGCTATCAAGCCAGGGAAATAATACTTCTCCGCTCAACTACCATGACCTTCCATTTTCTCTGTATGCATCAAGAATGGTGCAAGAGAATGGTATTCCCCATCATTTGATCTCGACACCAGCTCCGGCTATGGCGCCTGCTCCGCACATGTCGGCGACTGCACTGTTACAGAAAGCAGCTCAAATGGGAGCTATCAGTGCAAGTAGCAAAGTTAATGCTACAGGTCTTGGATTGTCTTCTTCTCACCAACAAGAAACTACGAACTTCCATGGCTCAGCAAGCCAAAGTCCATTTCTTCAAGATTTAATGATGAAGTCCATGCCACAAGCTTCTCTGTTTGATGACCACGGAAGGAGAGAGGAAGGAAGAAATGGGAACGATGGCTTGACCAGAGATTTCTTAGGACTGAGAGCTATCTCACAAAGAGATCTTCTCAACATGGCTGGCATTGAGACTTGTATGAGTAATTCCTATGACAATCAGAAGAAGAAGTCATGGCTGGGGAATTAAATAGCTTGCATTCTGGAAGAGAAATGGTATGGATGCTTCCTTTTTCTTTATCAAACAAAGAGAAATTAGCTATGTTTCTTTTGATATATGGTTCAATTTCTATATCTTTCAGCCTTTTTCTTTTTGTCTAAAGGTGGGCAAAGCTGGTTCCTTTTAATTTTTCTACCCGTTACTTATTTTGTGGAAAGGGGAGTCGATTAGAAGAAAATATATATGTGGTGTCTAGTTTTATAAATATATAATTTTATTTCTGTATGAATGACTGTTAAATTCAATCTCTGTAATAAGATTAGATCTATGAAACTTCTTTTTTAATGCTGATCGATTCACTTTCTAATAATCAGTTCTTAAGTGATTAATTAATGAAGCTTTTGTTATTTCATATATAAGAACTTTTAAACTAATTAGACAGTGCATGCCTGTTAATGTTTGTTTAAATGTTCAAGTTTATGTTCAAATAATTCTCTTGTTATATATCTATGTAGGTTTATTACTAAGAAAAAAAAAATTTAAATCAACAGTTCAAACTTGATTTCCATAAAAAGAATTTTTTTTTTGGCAAATATATTTATAAAAATGAGAGCTAAATAGATAAAAATACTTATTCTACTAAGTGGAGAAAATTTTCAGAGTGGAATAGCATACACCTCGAGCTCTTTCTAGGTCTTTCTCGAGCCCTTATTAAGGTTTCATTTGGGATGATTTTTTTACTGATTCTTAAAGTAGCTTTTTAGTACAATAATTTTTGTATTAAAAAACTGTTTTAAGAAACATAAAAAAGTCATTCCAAATGAAACCTAAGTTTGCAGTATGAGATAATGTTTTGGATTATATTACATTATGAATGATTTTGACCAAATGCAAAGTAGTTATGCAGGCAAAATGCATATATGCATGACTGTAATTTGCTATAATATTAAGAAGAATATTCTTTGTGTTAATAAATGAATAAATTTCTGACATAATCTTTATTATATATAGGAAATATATATATAATATTAGCACATTATCTTCACATACATTACAATCACAGATAATATATATAATATTCCATTGGACAAAAATTCTGCAATCTATTGAATGTAGCTTATTATATGCACATTTCATAATTGGTGAATGCATGGTGAAATGAATGGAGACATGTGTAACATCATCCATGACATGCATGCATGCATGCCATCAATCATTAAATAAAATACAAAATATTCCTGAATTTCTCTTAAGATTTTTTGTTTTTATATACAAAATTCTATAAAAACGTTTTTATTTATCACATTATATTCTGCTATATTCAAATGTATTAAAAATATATCAACTTTTATATCAACTTTATAAGGCTTGTCATCTTTTTCTGCACCATACCACAAATAACAAGATGACATACACATAAGGGAAAAAAAGCCCAAATCTATCTCTCATGGATCATATCATTCACGAGAGAGAGATTCTTGTTTTCATGTGATGGTGCTTTCTTGGGTTCAGTGCAAGAGAAAAGGAGGGAGCATGAAGGATTAACATTCATAGTTATGCAGAAAAGGACCACACCACATGCAACTGTTCTGAAATAATTGTTTGATATTTGGCTGGGAATGTAATGTACAGATGGACTTAATAGTTTTATGCTCACTATTCAACAGACCAAAGCCTGTTGATCTACATTTCAGATGTTATTATCACAGGAATTGCAAATTTATTTTCGAAAAGAAACAAGGAGATTTAATGCAAGGTACTTTCTGGAGTACAGACTATATGAAGAAGCGAAGAGCTTTGGTAGGTAAAATTGATTAAAAGTGGTTATTCTCTTTGTGATTAATGCATTGTTTATGCTTAAGAACTAATTAATTAAGCACATTAATGCTTATGTGTTATGCGCTTTCTGCCTGTCAAATCATGCATGTTTTGAGCAGGAACAATTATCTGATTGAGATTACTGTTTCTGCTTCTTTACACATAAGTTAATGGGAATTTATTCATTTAAGTCTAAGTTTTCATTTGGAATAATTTTTTTTGTTGCTTTTTAAAATAATTTTTTAAAATAAAAATAGCTTTTTAGTACAAAAAATTTTAGTTCAAAAATTTTTTGTATTAAAAATCTGTTTTAAAAAACAGTAAGAAAGCTGTCACAAATGATAGAGATTATTCTATGCGGACACCAAACGCAGTTCATCGTCCAAAGGCCAACAAAAATGCGTCACGTCAATGGTATTGAGCTCAATACCGAGCAATACTGAGCCCGATATTGAGCAGGAGGTGATGTGACGCATTCTAATTGGTCTCCAGACGGTGTTCAGCATCCGCACAGACATAAACCTCAAATATCTCAACTGATTATTATCCAGAATAATAGAAAATTAAAAAATCACGTTTGAAATATATCTAACATGGCCATCTTCGCCTTATTTGGCAAAGAAATGGCAATCAATAACATGCAAGCAAGTTTGATGTCAAGCACAATTTCTAGCTTTGGGTGATCTCAATTAACTGAGGTGATTTTTTTGTGTGCATGCAAGAGCACCATAGTACTCTTTTCTTACTAAAATCATTTGTGCCTTGATAGGGGCCAGACATAGACCGCTTTCAAAGAAAGTGCAATTATGCATTGAAGGCTTAAATACATTTAAAGTACTGTTAGGAAAAAAGTGTGTCTGGTTTTATTCTATGAAAATACCAACTCAAGAATAAATATGATGAACCACAAAATAGTTCAGAAAAAGATAAGAGTAAAAATAATAATGATATTAAAATTTACAAGATTTAACTTAAGTTAGTTTATGCCCATGGTATGGGGGGAACTGCACGGCGGGGCCTACACGTTAATATAAATAAAAAAGTACAATGCGCCCAAGGTAGAGCTTCTGTTGGGTTAGATGACCATTTTCGAGTTAATGGTAATCTTCAATTCCCGATAGATATGGAGGGTGGCAAGATCCTGCCTAGTTGTGGTTTGCGTGTTTGGGCTATATTAATTCTCTTTATAGATGATGAATCTTATGTTGTCACATCCATTAATTAATTTTTTTAAGAGGATAATTATCTTAATAAATAATAGTTATAAAATAAGACCATTATTGAACAATCTTAAAAATGAAGATATAAAAGGAAAAGCTTAGCCATTTTTCATCTCTCATTTTGATGGTTCATATGACATGCATGAGAGACACTCAAAATGATCTAGTATAATAAGAACATTTCATGAGAGCTTTCTTTTTTACTTCCGCCACAATGTTTGCAAGTATGTTGTGTGTAGAAGTTATTTGAATGCTGCAATAGAATGTCATCCTTAAGTTTGTTAAATGAAATATTAATAGGTAACTAGTCATGACCAAATGTAGGAAAATTCTATTAAGGCCCAAAATTGCCTAGATACAATCTAAGGTGGCACCACAACAGCGCCCAAAAAAGAAAGATCAAAATATACTCAATCAGCACAACCGTTCTAACAACCTCTAAACCAGAGTAATCCTACTAAAGAACAAAGCACCAATCCAAAAGAAAAATACAAAAAAGATAATGCAAGTACCAATAATAGTTAAAAAGATAAGCACATATATGAACAACATTACCAGATAAGAAAATAAATCGAAAGAGCTACAAACAGAAATACCCCTAGCAGATTTTGCTAGAATCGTGATCTCAAAACAAGTAAGAGTTGGTAAGTAAGTAGCCCGACTAATAAAATAGTCAGGTAACAAATTTGCCTCCATACAAGAATTACGCACAGGATGGGTAAAGGCACCACCCAGAAAACTATTCGAATGATCAGCAAAACCACTCATTTAGGATAAAAACCAGTAAGCCCCAGGAAACCAACCACAGAAAAATAACTCCCAATACTTGAGCCACCACCAAAAATGATTCCAATTCAGCAAGAAGAGGCAATTGAAACCCAACCAGCAAGAAAAAGCAGGTAACCAGACCAACCAATTAAAATAGATGAACAAACACATCCTGTAGAACATCTTGTAGCAGCCAGCCCACCACATATCAACCCAAAATGAAATATAACTAGCAACAGATATCCACCCAACCACCAGCTAGCTAATTAAAACCTAAAAGAAAGTAAATCGAGCCAGCCAATACATCAGAAAGGAAACCCACCAGATCTTCCCCAACAATCTCTTGATAGAAATATTACCAGCATATTGGGATTCCAGAACCCAATAACGACATACAACATAAACAGGGAACCATATAAGTTACCAAACCAAAATACAAAAAAATAAAAAGAGCAAGCCCATCAGCCAAGCCGAATATAAGGTAATCCAATTTTGTCCAACTTAACAGCAAACCATATATATAATTAAGATAATATTTGACTTTAATCTTTCATGCGTACTATAAATTTGATTAGGGAAAATGATATTAGAGATCTCTTGAGATTGCTGGGAAGATAATGGAGGTGAGTGAACAACTTTTGAGGTGAAGTTATATTATGGAAAAAGATCATAAGCAATAATATGAAAGTTAGAATCAACAACATCCATAATAGGAATTAGATCAACCTTAGTAACTTGGCAATTATTCTAATGTCATAAATCTTGTTAAGTACTTTTGATGAGAAGATTTAGATGATTGTGTATGCTAAGTTATTCATTTCTAACTAAGAATTTGATTATCAATCATTGGTGATGATGGTGAAGATGCTTCAAGGTTAAATTGGATCTAAGGAATATCATTTATTTAAATGGATGAGGAATTCTAAAGATTAATTTCATTTTGTTGTTGATAAAGGGTCCTGTCTTTGAAATATTTTCTTTAAACTTGAATATCATACTTAATCAACTAATAATGAGAACAAAAGCTCAATTTTCTCTCAAAGATAATTTTTTTCTTCTAAAATCCTTTGCTTTGAGAACTTATTTAAATTTCTTCTAAAAGCATTGAGAGGTAGTAATTTCCACAAAACTCTAATAACTAGGGGCCTTGAAGTAATAAGTCTAGTTGCAAAGAGTTTCCAAATAATGACTCAACTAAGTAAAAATTGGATTTGATAAATAGATGCATCCTTAAATGCGGGACAATACTCAATTGGGTAATCTTAGAAACTCAATGTTAGTTATCCATTTTGATAACCTCAAATCCATTTTTTTTTCATTATAAAAAGTTTTGCATAATCCTCAATTTGAGAGAAATACATTAGAATACTTTTTGTTCTGATTAAGAATAAAAAAATAAATAAATTACATAATTTGTAGAGAAGTTCTAATAAATTTAAGTGGAGGTCATATGTCCATAAATGTTTCCCGCAAGACTAATTTTAATTGACCTAACAATTTTGAAAATATTACATCAAGAATTGAATGGGAAAATTTACCTTGAAATGAAGATGGTGGGAAGAGTTTTTAACAAGGAGAGAGAGAGAGAGAGAGAGAGAGAGAGAGAGAGAGAGAGAGAGAGAGAGAGAGGGAATATGTTATTGGAGCACTACATATGCAACAACCCATTATAAAGATGAGATCATATGCATGAATGACCCATTATATCATGAGATCATCCACAAAATTAATATATTCCAACTATCTCTAGCATTATAGGACAAGACAAGGATATCAAGATATTGGATGTGGTGGGATCAAGAATGGACAAAGAAGTTATTTCCCCTTAGTAGCTAAAAGAAAAAAAGTGCCCCTGAAGGATGTCTTAGTGAGGACATTTGGCTATTGGGACGACAAGAATTCTTAAGGAGAAATTCTTTCAAAGGGTGAGGAATTCTCAATATATGCCCTAAAGAAACCTTAGCAATGATGTTTCTCACACGATCATGGGGGGAGGAACTAAGGCTTTATTGTACCATCCTAATTTATTGAATGGTTCCTTCAGTTAGTGCTTAACACACACATATTCTGCATGATTTTTCATATCACCGAGCATAAGATTTCATATCATTGAACTTGAATAGTTATCAATAGTATAGTTGTTGATTATTAAAAGTGAGACGAGTTCATATAGTTAATACCAAACTATTTTAAGTGAGAGTTTGATTAGTCTAAAGAGAAAGAGTTGATTTGAATAACATAGATTATTTATAATAACAAACAAACACGTCTAGTTAACTAACTAAGGGAATATACACACATAATTTTATATATGGAAACTCAAGAAGAAATAAATACAAGGCCTAGTTTTATTGAAATTATTTTCTGTAATAATTAAAGGCAATGTTTTATTTAAGGCGTAGCCCTTTTATATAATTGAAGAATTCACAAATTCAAAGTAAAAGAAAACAAGTTGTTGTAGATGCATGATAATGTAAGAATGTTGATGACCCAACTAAGGCTAGCCAGGATGAATGTTAAAGAAGAAATGGTTACGATCTATATGTGATAGAATATGAAATAAATTATATTGTGTTAAATGTGATCACTTTAACAAACTTCTTGAGGATTCAATCAACATTCATAATTCTTAAATTTTTGAAGATTTATAACTCTCTACAACTAAATTTATGCTTATTTATACAATCTAATCTTGGGTGCCCAACTTGCATTTTTAACTAGGGCTAATCCAATGATAGTACATTCATAGCAGCTGCCAACTCAATATGAATTGAAAATATTATATATCTTATAAATCTCAATGTTAATAGTTTGATGGAGGTGATGACTTAAAATTTTAAAGATTTGTTTCATAGGTTTTCAACTCAAATTTTGGAGCTATAAAAAATGGTAATGATACCTCATTATTTTTAAGTTGAATTTTCCATTTCTCAGGGTAACAAAAAATCATAAATAGCTCTTGCCATGAAGATTTGTGGAGGTCATAATGGCTTTAAGACAATAACATCTTGAAAAAAATTATGAGGAAAAAAGGATGCATCAATGTCTAAGCGAACCCAATTTGGGCTAGTTTGAAGGTTTGAGGTGTGCTTACTACCAAAATTGGATGCCTCTAATAACATTGGGTTGGTTAAATTGATAAAATCCTTTCTATGTTTTTTTTTTTGTCTCTAATTAATTATTTGGGAAAATATACACTAATTCAACTATTTTAGTCACCCATGAGGTCATTCATCAATTGTGTTAAATTTTGTTTTAAATCAAATTGGGATTCATATCTTTCCAATATTTCTCCTTAAATTATTGGTAATTCATCATCTAGTTCAATTTGGTGAATTTGAAAATCATTAGATTGTATTAGTTTTCAAATACATTATAAAATCTCTAATATTATTGACCCTGCTATCTCCTGTTGCCAACCACAACTGCCTATCGCTCACCATCGAGTGGTACCACCAGTCGCTACCACCACTACAAATGTTAGTCACCTCCACCAGCCACTATTATCACACACCCTTGACCATCACTCATCACCCATCACCCGCCATTAGTTATTGCCACAACTTGTTGCCGCCGCCACCTACCAACCACTGGCACCACATTGGTGGGCAATAAGTTGCATTCAATATAGTTCAAGTTAAATAAAAAATAACCACCCATATTTATTTTACTCTCATCTAAACATCCAAATACTTAAATACACTATATGAGTCATGTATTTTCTAAGCTTAATATAATAAAATCATAATTATACAAGTTAAAAACTAGACTTTTTATAATGGTAATAAAAATAATTAAGACAACAATAACAAAGTACAAGCCTTAATAGCAACTTAAATATAAATGCAACATCACTAACACACATGCCTGCTCTACTAGGACTTCGTTATAACCACCTCCCTTGGGTGGAGCTCGTCTCTTCTCTCAGGGAGGCCTCTCTCTTCTTTGTGTCTCTTCTTTCTAGTTTTTGGTCTTCTCTTGGATGTACTCTCTCCATGCCTGATTTTTCTTCCTTCGATTTTATCAGATGGAAGTTAATCAGGTTAGTTTGAGCATTCCTGATTTTCTTAGTGGTAAAAATTTTTCTAGGTCATTTAATGAAACCTTGGTCGGTGCCTCTCCATTGGCCTTCTCGGATCTTAAACCCTCAACCTTTCATGGTATGTCGTCTCTTTGGATTTTTTTGGAGAAAATTTTGGCTCTCGCAAAACCTTTTGAATTCTTATCAGTTGGCAAATTTCCCAATAACCAGCCAGCTATGAAATCTATTAGAATTTTTTTTCTTTAACCCTAAGCTTTTTGGTAAATTTTTTGTGACTCTCATGAATGCAAAGTATGTTCTGATTAAACTAGCGAATGATATGGATTACTATAGGGATTTTTGCTTATCATTCTTATTTCTTCAATAATTGCTTCTTGAAATTGATTAAGTGGCCTCCATACTTTGATATAGTAGTTGAATCTCCCATCATACCCATTTGAGTTTCCTTCCCTAATCTGCATCACCATATATTTTTTCCTCGTATTTTACATGTCTTGGATTCATTATTTGGTTAGCCCCTATGCACTGATAATGTAACTTTGGTTGGTTCTTACCCTTCGATTACAAAGGTTTTAGTTTAGCTGGATATTACAAAGTGTTATCCTGATTATGTTTGGATTGGTCCGAATAACTTGGGGTATGTTCAATTTGTCATGATGGCAGAGGAATTCTCTTCTTTTTGTGATCATTATAAGTCTTTGGGTCATGATAAAATGGAATGCTTTATCTTACATCCCCATTTAGTTAAGCCAAAATTGATGCCAATTGTTATTAATTATAGTGTTTGTAAGGAAACTTTAATTATTTCCCCTTCTATCATTGTTTTCCCTATGGTTATTATCTCTGATTCTGGGAACAATGTGAATATTGGTAATGGCAAGGATTACACTACGTTAATGATTTCTGGCATTAATTTAATTAGCAATCATTTCTCTTACACTACCATTGATGAGTTTGTAGCTCATGGTGATAATTCTGATGTGTCAAAAAATGTTGATAATCTTGACATTATGGTCACGAATAATATATTGACTAATGTTGGTAATGTGGTTGTTTTACATATTACTAAGGATTATTTGGGTGCTAAGGGTATTGCCAATGCTATAGATAATATGCATGTAGCTCTTACTTCCAATTGTTTAATTAATTATCATACTTCTTCTCTTATTTTGAGTTCTAATGATCATCAGGTAAGTGAAAATCAAGGGAATGTGCTTTTAGGTGGTGCTAATTTAGGGTGGCAAGGGGGATACTGTAGAGAACTGGCTAGGCCCAGCTATTATTTTCTTACTTCTTTAAGATAGTGTGGATGTATCTAATTTGTCTCCTATAATTAATATACATGTTTCCCCTATTGTATTGGATGGGGGGAACCCTTAGGATTTCAATGCTAAGTCACTACAGAAAAATGCAGTATTACCGGTGGATGGAATCCACTGGCAATAACAAAAATACACCGAAAATATCATCTTTCTGGCGCATTTCTGACACAAAATTGTTCGACTGTAATTTGCACGTCGGAAAGAAAACACTGGCGAAACTTTTTTGCTGAAAATATTTCTGGCGGTTCTTCCGGCGAAATATCATAAAAAAAAATCATTCACAATTTTTTTCATCACTACTGTATTTCAACGTAAGTTGTGTTGGTAGTTTCGGCGGATAGTAGACACCGAAAATATAGGAGCATAGCATGCC
Organism: Dendrobium catenatum; assembly: GCF_001605985.2. Classification (NCBI taxonomy): domain Eukaryota; kingdom Viridiplantae; phylum Streptophyta; class Magnoliopsida; order Asparagales; family Orchidaceae; genus Dendrobium; species Dendrobium catenatum. Next base: position 580,898 of record NW_021319529.1, on the reverse strand, counting down.
GGGGAGTAGACGTCATTCCATTACCAGCGAACCATACCGATGCAAGTTCTGTCGATCTTACTGATGCATGGTTTCATCGGAAATATCATTGTATCATATTACCTTCATTGTTTTAGGTGGATATTCATTCGTTGAGTTTAAGTAAGTCGGCATAATATGTGCCAGTAAATCCGTCGGTCATTACCGATAGAATATGCGCTGGATACTTAAGAAATATTGGTGGAAAGCCAATAGAATTTGCGCTGGTATGTTTGTGGCGTATAGTGCACCAAAAATTGCACCGTTAAATTACTGTCACAAGTTTTTTCGGTTCTTGTGCCGATGTTACTGCATAAAACAATTCCCCGAAACTTCCAACAGTAAATGCGCATTTTCCTATAGTGAGTTATCTGAGGATTAGTTAAATTGGCTTCACAATGATCCATCATATTCTATTATGAGGGGTGAGGAGGGTATGATTGGTTCTTCACATGACTATTATGATGATAATAATTTGAATGTTATTAAGTTAATAATAATGTTTTATCTACTGCTTTTGGGAAGAAATAAAAATATATATAAGTTGGGGGGGTCAGTTTCTCAAATCCTCTATTATTAAGGCATTTAGATCTAAAACCTCCTCTTAATGTTTGTATTTGTTGTTTTTTTGGTGGGTTATTGTTTATTCTCCTGGTTATGGATGCTTGTGGTTAGGGATTTTATCCCTGCAGCTTTTGTTTTGAATGAAAAGGCGTAACAACTCAAAATTCTTAACTATCAAGATATTATCCGCTTTGGCCTAAGAGCATCACTATTTTGTCCTATTGGTATAATTTTCTAGTCAGTCGCCCATTCTATAATTACTCCAAGATGAGTACTCTTAACTGAGGAGTTTTTTTAATAAAATTCTAAACATTACACCAAAAGGAACCTCTATGTTTAGGAGTTTAGCTTCTTTTCTATCCTTAAAAATCAGTCTTCTACAGTCTGAGGTCCTACATCTCCTTTAAATAACTAAGGCTTCAGCTTATGAAATGTCTGTAAGTGCTTGCCTCCCTCTTCTTCTTTACTTCCAGCTCACTTATTCTGTGCATCCCCTCTGTTTATTTATCTTTTACTATATGCTCTTGACCCAATAGTCCATTGTCCTACAGCATGCCTAAATTCTCCTAAGAGTGGATTTAGAGGAAAAATTGATTAAAGTGTAGTATTTTGACTCTAGAAAAAATTTATTTATATGGGTCAAAATATGAGTTATTACAGAAGATGGATGTCGTCCTTGTGTTTATTGGCTGAGACTGGATGTGTGCCATTATTGGGATGTGGGTGGTTGTGTTATTTATTATTTTTAATTTGTTGGTTTGTTGGAGGCTTGATGTTCCCTTTACCTCTATATTGTCTATTCTTTTTTGTTGCCACATATGCAGGTTATTGAGGCTCTTCTAGCTGCTTCCTTGGTTGAAGATCTAGCTTGTGTCCTTTTGAGGGGTTTATTTGGTTGGAGCTACCATTTAAACTTTTATGTGTTGACCTTGCCTTCTTTCAGATGTCCCTCTCTTGGATGGCTCTCTTGGTGGATTTGTTGTTTTTGTTGCCTTCCTTTCTTTTTGTTTATTTCTTGTAATAGTTTGAATCAACGGCTCATAGGTTTTGCTTTAAATATTATAATTTTAGAGAGCTTATGATTCATTAAGAACTTGTAATCTTTTATTTAAATTAATGTGCATGCTTATATATGTGGGTTTTATTTAAAAAAAATAGTGCTATAACACGAATGCAACATCACCAACACACTTTTCCCACTAGCCTCCTCCTTTGCTCTACTATGGCTATTCCCTAGCCGACATCTTGTGTGAGCTATATTCTATTTCTTCTCCTTCATGTGTCTCTGGTGCCGAGGGGAGTTCTCTCTACCTTTATTTTCCCTTCTATCATGTTTATTGCTTTCTTTTTTGATTTTGTTTTGGTTTGATTTTTCATAATGATAAATGTTTTTAAGCATTGTGATCCTAGTTTTCTTGATTGTAAGAATCCTTAAAAATTTTTCAAAGATGTTTTTTTATCACTCGAATGTTTTCCTGGATCTTAAAGTAACTACACTTTGATGTTTGTCGGCTTTATGGATCTCAGAGAAAGAAGTGCAGCACCTTAGAAAACCTTAGAAAGTAAGTCGGCACAATATTTATCGGTAATTACTGGCAGAAATATGCTCCGAAAACCTTTAAAATACCGGTGAATAGCTAGAGGAACATGCACCGATGATTCAACGGCGGAAATTACGCCGGACATTTCGCCATTAAGTTACTTGCAGTTAATCTGCCGGTATACCTGCCGGTTTTATCGACAAAAATATTTTCTTTAGAAAGTCTAACGATAATGATAGATTTTTCTGTAATGATTTTTCCCTGGTCGGTAAGTTTCCTTTGCGTAGACCTGTGCTTGACTCTATTCAAAAATTTTCTTTAACTTGAAGCTTATTTATGATTTTTCGGTAACCTTGTTGGATCAATGATATGTGCTGATCAATTTATCTAATGATCTTGACTATAGAAGAGTTTATATGTATAAATCATATTATGTTAGCAATTATTTTATAATTTTAATTAATGGTCACCTTTTTTTGATATTTTGAAGGAATCCCCAATCATTCTGGTATAGATTTCCTTCCTAGATCTTCGTCCCCATTTCTTATCCCATTGCATTCTCCACAATCTTGGTTCTTTGTTTGGCCACCCCAATCATTCTGGTATAGATTTCCTTCCTGGATCTTCGTCCCCATTTCTTATCCCATTGCATTCTCCACAGTCTTGGTTCTTTGTTTGGCCATCCGACCCCAATGGAAAATTTAGTCGCTGTGGGTTCTAGACCATATATTACTCGCATTCTTGTTGAACTGGACATTACCAAAAAGTATCCTGAATCAATTTGTCTTGGACCAGAGAAATGCAAATATATTTAGAAGGTAGTTTTTGATGATTTTTCTAGCTTTTGTTCTCATTGCAAAGTGTTGGGTCATAAAAAAGTTGAATGTCTCATTTTACATCCCCATTTGAAAAAAATCCGTTATTCCTAAACCCAATCTGGAAACATAAAATAACCTTATTCTTGCTGGGGATTCTGATATGGTACTTTTAAATAATGATAATCTTGCTCTTGATAATGTGCATTTAGGGATTTCTCCTATTAAAACTCCATCTGAAGTTGTTTGTGTTAACAATAATGTTTATTAATATCTGGTTATTCTCTCTTGTGCTAATTATTTCAAAAAATTGGATTGTGATGTTGATAAAATGGATAACATTAATCTTAATTATGGTATTTTTGGTAAGCATTTAATTTCGTCCTTTGCTAGTAAGTATTTATCGAATAATGGTTGCGATGTTGTGGGTAATGTCGTGGCTTCTAGTTGTAATTCTATCATTGATTCTGATCTTCTTATTAAAGGGCTAGATGGTTTTTTATAGCATCCATATTATTGATTTATCCATTTCTCCCATGCTGGATGTTGCGTGTATTAACTTTGATGGTGGGTTAAATAAGAATTTTCACTCTGTTGACCATGTTGATCACTCTTATTGCTTTGGGGAATGCTCGAGTAATAAGTGGTGGGATGGATATATATTGTGGATGTTATAATTTGAATTTAGGGGATTTTTATTTGAATGTCATGAAAATAAATACAGCTGACTTCTCTACGGTGTTAGGAAAGAAAAATAAGAAAAGGAAAGTTCACAATTTTGAGTTGAGCTTTATAAATGCTATTGGTTGTTCTACTAGATCTAATTAGTCTATTGTTTAGTAGGGTTTTTCTGTGGTTGTTGGTTTTTTTTTTCTGGTTGTTGTTGGGCGCCTTGTATTTTGTTGTCCTAGGCTGAGGTTTTTCTCTGGTGGTTGGTCTTGATTGGCTCGCGCTATTGTGGGTTGTGGTTTGTGTTCTTGGTTCTGGTCTTAGTTGATCTTGGTTGGTTTTAATTGTTGTCGTGTTTTGTTGGGGTGTTCATTCCCTTGGCCTTTAATTTTTCTATTTTATTTTCTCATTCTTTTCCTAGACTTTCTACAGAGTTAATGTTGTATGGTGGCTTTTTGGGTGATTTATGTCATATTGGTTGGTGTTTTTGGCTTCTCCCTTTGGTGGGTTTTCCTCAGCTGGAGGCATTTTTGGATGATCTTCCTTCATCCTTGGATGGTTGTAGTATTGGTTTTTTCTGGTGGCTGCCTTTTGTCCCTCGAGCCTTCTTTGAAGTTCTTGCGTGGCTTCCTTTCGTGGTTGGCTTACTGCCTCCATAGCGTTTTTTTTTTTCTTTTCTTTTCTTTTTTGTAATAGTTAGGATCATAGCCTCAGTAGATTTTACTTTGAATGTTGTATTTTTTAGAGAGCATTTGATCTTCTACAGACCTGTATCTATTTTTTTTATAATTAATGCGTATGCCCTTTATGAGTTTTACCAAAAAATAATAATTTAAAAAAAAAAACAGCACGACAGAGAGAGAGAGGGGAAACCCAAGGAGAGATTTTTCTGGTCGGAGGGCCCGAATAGCAGTGCTGCCATCGCCCTTTACGTTTTTGCCCAACTTTTCCTTTTATTTTTTTGAAGTGTGTTTTGCCTTTGTTCTCATGCTCGTCAATGGGGCCTCTTCACAAACATAATAACACTTTTTTTACCCAATCACTAAACACTAGGCATACAAAGATCCCATAGTCATGCCTCAAGAGCTTTGCATTGGCCTCTATCTTTTCAATTGGCTAAGTGATACAAATACTCTCTCTCTCTCTCTCTCTCTCTCTCTCTCTCTCTCTCTCTCTCGGTGAACGTTAGGCAAAATTAATCATAAACTCACGCATAATTTCTTCTGTTCATCATAAATTCTCTCTCTACATTTCTCTTCTGCGTTCTATATGATTTCCTTTCTTTTGGCATCACTGGAAAACTTATAGGGGAACGATGGGATGTCGAACAGGCGAGTTGGTGGGTGACAGCACACCAGCTATGGCTATTTTTACAAGGTTTTATCGCTTCAAAATATCTTTCTAGAACAAAATTTTCTTTTTTCAAAAAAGTTTTGTACCAAAAAGTGTTTTTTTTTTGAAGCAGTGCTAAAGTTGACCCAAACAAAACCTAAATCTCTCAATATATTGTCGCTTCTGTCGGTGAAATTATTGATATTTTTTATAATGATTTTATGTTGGATGCTGTTTTTCTCACTAGTATAGCTCTCTCTTTCTAATATATGGATCCACAAAATAAAAATAATGATGTTAGTCTACTCTTATGAGCCAAATCTTATTCCAAATCATTTTATTTCTCTGATTGTATCTTTGTTTTAGTGCCAATGATATTCTTGCATCTTATATTTTGAAAGCGAACATATAATTGAAATACAATGTGGTGTTTCGTTACTTATAAAAAAAAATCATGAGTTTACATTTTTAGGTTTGGACCGTTTGATTGCTTACAAAGTAAAACTAATAACTTATATTAGGATAATATTAACGACGGCGTAAATTAAGAGCATGCAGTAATACACCATGGTGGCAGGCGATGGGGTGGATTTAGTTGGTTTTAATAGCTGGCGGCGGTAGCAATGACGGCTGATAAAGTCTACGGTTGTGGCCGACGCTAAGAGCAAAAACTGAATATGATATGCATGCATCGATAGGCGGTGGCAAGCAGTAGCCAAACATGATATGTCACAAGTGAAGCTTCAGACACGTGGAGTATTTAAAATCTAACAAATTTTCAATACATTAAAAATTAAATATCTCAAAAGAATTACTCTACATTTCTTGTAATCAAGATTTTTAAATTTTAAAACTCTTATAATTTATTTACTCTACACAATTACACCAACATCCAAAGAGGCTAACATATAAAGAGACATTGAAGCACAACATAAATGAGGCCTACCTTCACCCTTTAACGTAGCTTTTCTTTTTACAGGGCGTTGGATTCGAGGCCAGTCCCTGATTAGTCAACCTACGTAGACCCCTCAAGCTTTTAAATTTATAAAATAATAGTAATAATAAAGGAATACGTCACCTGAATGAGACCTCTCATGCTAACCATGATTAATAAATACGTTGACGACTTAATCTGCTCAAAATCCTCTCCACTTTTCCTCTGCAAAAGCTTCTCCCATCAGCCACATATTCTCTTGCTCCCCTGCTCGGTACTTCTTGAGGAGCTCAGCATCACTCATAAGCTCTTTAAAAACAATAATATAATGCCTTCATTCAATTATTGCTTGTATTATTTTCTTATTTCATAAGAAAGTTCTTAAAAAAAAAGAAAAATTATATTTTATAAAAAATATTCATTTGTTGAGATTATATTTTAATATTGGGATGTCATCAAAAATTATCTTAATCAAGCACTAATCTTGAGGCATATTTGAATTGAAAACTTTCACAACTAAATTTGAGATCATTCGAACTCAGATCTCAGCGACTTATATTCAAACTGAACGTCTTGACAAAACGAAAGCAATATAATTAAAATCAGTCCAATCCAAGCTCAAATTAAGGGATTGAGGTATATTTGAAAGTTTCAAAATAATTAATTGGATGATTAAATAATCTTCACATAGGACACTTATAGTATCGAACGACTCGACGAGACGCTCAACGAGACGAATCCAACAAGCCGAAGATAATTTAATTCTAACAAGTTGGTTTCGAAAAAAAAAAGGTAAACAAATGAAAAATGTGATACCGACTACACCAAGATCCACAAGAGCTCAAGCTTCTTCAAAAGATTGTAATGATTAAAGCTCTTTTGTGGAATGTGAGGGGTATTGGAGGTAAGGATTCTAAGATTAGAGTCAACAATCTCTGTAGAATTCACAATATTCATTTACTTGTTTTGATTAAGTCTTTTATTACTCAAGATAAGCTTGATTCGACTACTAAAACTTTGGGTTTTTCCAATTTCTTTGCTAATTGCTCCAACAAAATCTGGATCATGTGGAATAATGCTATTTCCTTAAATATTATTGATGATTTACCTCAAGTTTGTCATTGCTATGTCTCTCTCTTTAATGCCAGCTATTACGTCTCTTTTGTTTATGCTGCCTCCACTAGAGTTAATCGTACCTCGCTTTGGAACCAATTAAAACAATTTGCTTCTATTATCAATGGCCCTTGATGTGTGGGAGGTGATTTCAACATCATTTCTAATCCTTCTAAAAGAATTGGTGGTAATTCTCCTAATACTAATGCTATGGATGATTTTAATTCTATGATTAGTGACTACAATTTAAATGATATTGGTTATTTTGATAGTTCATTCACGTGGAATAGAGCTAATTTGTGGCAAAGATTAGATAGATTTTTTTTAATGATGAATGAATTGCTGATTTTCCTATGACTAATATTGAGCATCTTAGTAGAACTCTTTCTGATCATTCCCCTATTATGTTAAACATTAACAAAATCAATCATCAAACTTCTTATGCTTTTAGATTTCAAAATATGTGGATGTTACATGCTGATTTTTCTAATATGCTTAATAGTAACTGGAATGCCCCTGTTTACCCTGATAAAAACATTGCTGGCATGTTAAGATTATGGGCTAAGTTATCTAGACTCATGCAAAGTCTTAAATGGTGGAACCCAAGAACATTTTCAAGAATATTTTTTCTAATATTAAGGATGCTGAATCGAAAGTCATTGATTTAGATATTATTTACTAGCAAAGGCCAGATCTTGAAAATTTGTTCTCTCTTAATCAAGCCAAGGATAATCTCTTTCAAATGCAACTTCAGGAAGAGTGTTTTTGGAAACAAAAGTCTAATGCTAAATTCTTCATGGATGGTGATAGGAATACTAATTTTTTTCATGCTTTAGCTAACAAAAAGAAAACTAGGAGTCAAATTCATAAAGTTATTGATGATGATGGTAATTCTTTTATCTCTGATGATTTAATTTGCAAGTCTGGTGTTGATCATTTTAAGAATATTTTTTACAGTCAGTGTTTGTGTTTGCCTATTAGTAATCCTCACATTATCCCTAACATGATTAATGATGTTGATATTGCTTTACTTTATCAAATTCCTTCTGAAGATGAAATCTTTAAGGTCATTAAGGATCTTAATGGTAATGCTGTTGCGGGCCCTGATGGTTTCACTAGTAAATTCTTTCAACATAATTGGGACATTATCAAGGACGATGTGATTAAAGCTGTGAAAGATTTTTTTTGCGGGTAACCCTTATCCCAAATTCTTTTCTTCCACTAATATTTCTCTTATTCCGAAAAAAGAGGGATCCAATCATTGGAATGACTTTAGGCCGATTAGTCTTTGTACTTTTCTCAATGAACTTAACTCCAAGATTATTGCCAACAAGTTGATTACTATTCTGCCTAAAATTATCTCTTTGAATCAAACTGGCTATGTTAAAGGTAGAAGCATTTTCGATAATATCCTTTTAGCCAAGAAATTACTCAAGATATTAATGTTAAGGTTAAAGGTGGCAATGTTATTTTTAAACTTGACGTTACTAAAGCTTATGATAATCTCAACTGGAATTTCCTTTATACTGTTTTATCGTTATTTGGTTTCAATAATGCTTTCATATCTCTTATCAAAAATAATATTGAGCATTGTTACTTCTCTGTGATCATTAATGGTAAGAATAATAGTTTTTTCAAATCTTCTAAAGGTTTAAGACAATGTGACACTATGTCTCATGCGCTTTTCATTATTGCAATGGAATATCTGTCTAGGGGTTTGGATGATTTATATGTGAGAAACTCTAACCTAAATTTTCGTATTATAAGGGGTTTTCCTATTTCTCATCTTAATTTTGCAGATGATTTTATTTTGTTCACTAATGGTTCTATTAACAATGTTAAAGTGCTGCTCAACTTTCTTATCAATTTTTATAATCAAAGTGGGTTATCTATCAACAAAGAAAAAAGCACTTTTATTGTTAGTAAGTCTATTAATCAGAATATAATTCATGCTATATAAAGGATTTGTGATTTCAGTCCAAAAATTTACCCATTACCTATATGGGGACTCCCATCTACAAAGGTAAAAAGAGAAATTTTTTGTTTGATGATATCTTTACTAAAATTGAAAAAAAATTGAATAATTGGTCTTCTAATTTCCTTTCTTATGGTGGTAGGCTTGTTTTTATCAAGTCTGTGTTAAATTCTATGCCTATTTATCTTTTTCATACATTACTTTTTTCTAGTTCTATTTGCTCTAGATTAGAGAGGGATTTTAACAAATTTTTTGGGGTTTTCTGTTTAATAGCAATGGCATTCGTTGGGCTTCTTGGGATAAAAGTTGTGGTGTGCTTAATGAAGGTGGTCTTGGCTACAAAACTTTAAATGATACTGCTAAAGCTTTCTCTTATAAATTATGGTTATCTTTTAGAACCAACTTCAGTTTATGGGCTTGTTTTATGAATATTAAGTACTGTTATAACATGCATCCGACTTTATGTTTTCACTAAAATACTGACTCTTTGATATGGAAGATACTTTGCAATATTAAATGGGAAGCTGAACAGTACATTCAATGGGGTTTAGGTAAAGGTGATGTTTTTTTTCTGGCAAGACAATTGGTTAGGGTCTTCTTCTATTGACTCTTTACTTAATACACACTCTTTGAGCAATGTCAAAGTTTCTTATTTTATTACTAATGATAGTTGGGACATTACTAAACTTAGGGAGGTAGTTCCTCCTAACATTGTGGAGACTATTTTAAATGTTCCTTTACATAATCATGGCAAAGACATTATTCTATTTTCTCTTTCTTCTTCCGACAAGTTTCAGTTGAAAGAGGTTTGTGAGAATTTTAGAATTAAAAAGGATGTTTCTTTGTTATTTTCTGCTTTGTGGCATAAAAACTTTCCTCTTTCTTATTCCATTTTAGTCTGGAGATGCATTAAAGGCTATATCCCGGTTGACTTTATGCTCCAGAAGAAAGGTATTCAACTCCCCTCTAAATGTTTCTGTTGTTCTAATATTGAGAGTATTGATCACCTATTTGTCAATGGCTTAATTGTGCAAAAAGTGTGGAGCTATTTTGGTGTTCTGGCCAATAAAACTTTTCACACTTCTTATAATAATTTTATTTCGGTTCTCAAGAGTTGGGTGCATGTCTCTAAAGGTCATATTTTTAATCTCATACCCCTTCTTATTGTCAGGTATATTTGGAAAGCGCATAATGAATCTAAGCATAATGGTATTAAGATGGACGCTCCTAACATTATTTCTAATGTTAGACACAAAATTTTACAACTGCATTCTTACAATCTCCTTTATGGTAAGAATTTTATTAACTGTATGGACTTAACAAAGGAATTTGGTCTTACTGTTACCGGTTTTACTATAAATTCTGCTGATAAAATTGTGAAATGGATCAAACCATAACCTCCTTATGTTAAGCTTAATTTTAATGGGTCTGTTGGTCCTAATGGTGATGGTGGTGGTGGGATCATTAGAGATTTCTTAGGAAATGTTATTTCTGCTTACACTGCCCCTGTTCAATGTACTAGTGCGATTTCTGCTGAACTCAAAGCTTTATTATATGGGCTAGAAATATGTATCAATTTGGGTATTAGCTTTGTTTGGATTGAGGTGGACGCTATGCTTCTTATTCAAATCATTAATAATGTAGTTCCTGGAAATCCGAACAACTTTTATCTTATTAGAAAGATTTAAAACTCCCTTTCTAGTGTCAATTATTATATTTCTCATATTTATCGTGAAGCTGACATTTGTGCGGATTGGTGGGTCGCATAAAATGACGGCCTTCCGATGACTCGGTTAGGAGAGTAGAGGTATTAGATTTGACTTATATTAAGAAAGGTAAGGGTAGACCTAAAAAGACTTGGTTAGAAAATATTAGGAATGACCTTTCTTTATTAGATTTAAATGAGAATTTGACTTTTAATAGGACACAATGGAAAAAAAGGATTCATGTAGCCGACCCCACGTATTGGGATAAAGGCTTGTAATTGAACAAATTAACCATAATTATTCCCCTAATTACACGATCAATTTATGCTTGATTATCTTATATGTACATTATGATTTATATCATATGGTTAGATTAAAACAAAATTTGAATTATAAAATATTGTGTAAATTATGATTAGTGATTATTTTCATAATTATATATAATCATTATGTATGATTTTTTTTTTGTTAACTGATCATCCAGTATGATGTAAATTGTACAGTGCGATTAGTTCAGAAAATCCATCTTCTTCCTAACCCACTAACTCACTCTCTTGAGTGTATGTGTGCAAGGTTACTAAGCTTTAGGATCCACCATAGTATATATAGACTGAAAATACAGACTTTGATCCTCATCTACTTAATCTTGAGCTAATCAAAGTTATAAGTGAACAGTGGACCTGAAATGTTAGTGAGCAGGAAAAAAGAGATATGCAATAAACTAAAAATTATCATGAGATAGCAGAGTAAGAAAATTAATAATATTTGTTATCATCAAAATCACAAGATTTGGATCAAGATTTGCAACTTGTAATAATTATAAATAAAGTAATTTTCAATTTATTTTTATTAATATAAAATTTGCATCGAATAATCATATGTCAAAATAAACTAAAAACTTTTTATTGTTTATTTATATGTCTCCTTAATTAGTAATATATTATTAAAATTAAATAGATAGAATATGTATGTGGTAATAAAGGAAATAGAAAAGAAAGAGACTATAATAAAGAATAGGAGGCATAAGCAAGAGAAATTATTCGATGTGGACACCGAACAGTTTGTAGGTGAATCAAAACATGACATATCAACCGATACACTACAGTACACAGCTACGATATATAGAAAAATAGTATGTGGCTCATTTTGATTCGACTCTGGACTTCGTTTGTGTACTTACAAAATAATTTTACTAGAAATAGACATGCCAAGTAGCTCAAGATTTGGAGCTATGATGCTTCTGTCAAGGATTTCATTGCCATGTGAAGGAGTGAATGAGGATGTCAAGATAGTAATAATAATAATAATATGCAAGATATCTCCTAATTATATTAGTTTCTTTTGTCAGATATGTCTCCAGAAAAATTTAGCGTACTGTCCGTCGAAAGTTTTTTTGTGATCATTAAACTCAAATTTATCGCATTTTGTGACACTATTTTATGGTAATTTTTTTGACTAACAAAAATAAATTTTCCTACGTGCGATTTACAAAAAAAAAAGGAAATAACCCAATTTTTTATAAAAATCCACCGTTGATATAATATTTTATTCAATAGTAACATTTTATGCATAAATTAGGATTGATGCATAGCAAAAACACTATAAGAGAATAATATGCATAGAGAAAACATGTGCTCAGTATGTCACATACTCTATATCAATACATTGAATCAATAATTATAACAGTAACTGTGAATCAGTAGTAATAATAATAATAATAATTCAATAATAGTATTGGTGTCTTTATCTGCACCACTAAATTAAGTGGTTGAAGCAGTAAAATAATGTAATAACCCTCAATTTGTACAATGATAGTAAATCAATATAGTATCAATAAAGTTGTACAGTAATAATGAATTTGTAGCATCCATTTCAATAGACACACTAAATAACTAAGAAATTTTGATTATTATGATGTTTTTCAATAATTAGTAATCGATAATTAATAATTATTAGCTTAGTAAATAGAGTTGTCATTCTTTATTAGTCAATATAGTAATAACTCCTTATAACTCCTAATCATTATATCATTATATCAGTAGAGGATAACACCCAACCATAGTAGTCCTACCATCCCGTATAAATCAATCAATCTCCAACTAATGAGTCAGCCAATCTTTTACACATACACATTATTTTTATAGTACTATAATAGATATAGCAACTAATTATTACTCAATCATATATACACATTTCTTTCTAATGTATTGCAGTAAATAAAATAAAATTGTGTTTAATTTAGAAAGTATCAAAATATCTTAATGGTAGGCAACTAAAAGCTCTATTAAGCATAAATTCACATTTTAAAAAAGTAAACAACTTATGAAAGATCATGTATAATAATATTATAAAGCTTTAATTGAACTAAATCACTATTTTTAGATTTCAAAATAAAATTTTGAATTGATAAAAGTCACAGCTTTTTTCAAAATCACCTCACCAAAAATTTTAAATAAATACTCAAAATGTTTATAATCTTAACCTCTATAGCATATAAAAAATTATGAAGTGAATGTTTTACCAATATTAAATAATCCTTATTTTTTGGTAGCGAAAATACAAATTTGATCAAATAAATTTTAAAGACGTAAAATTATTAAAATAAAAATAGGATAATTATTCTTTATAATGAAACGAGCAAATCTCTCAATAGTACTAACTTGAGAAAATAGCTGCACGACCTCAAAATCCTAAATTTCCTTTTCCTCCCTTTCCATTTTTCTTTAATTTTTCCATGTAAGGTCTCTATTAGCTGAATGGATTAAGAGAAATGGGCTTTAAGGATTTTTTAGTTATTGGAATTAAATATTTTGTAATAAAATAATAATATATAATATAAATATAATTTATTCTTTTTTCCATTGAAAATTCATATAAATCTTTTTGAGACTTTAAAAATTATAGAAAAATATTCATAAGATAGCTCATTTCATTTAAATTTTTTTTGTGAAATATGTTTGCAACACAGACATCTGACGGCCCAAAACCTCCACTTATATCGATAAATATCAATTTCTTAAGGATTTTCACCAATGCTAAAAAAATTATGAAAAAAATAGTGTAGTTAAAGAACTATAATATATATATTATGGAGAAGACGATTTGTGATTTAGACTTATAACAACTCCTAAAAAATTTATTTGGCAGGGTCAAAATATGGGTTGTTACATAAATGAAGTGTTATTATATGGGCTTTATTACAAATACACCAACATACTTATATGTACATACTGAGAATGTATGTATTAGACAATTTATGATTTTGAGGGTGGGACATAAGAACAAATGTATACACTTTTTAATTGAAGTGTGTACTACTAACATTTTAAATTATATTACTAATTCTTGTAATTTACTTCAACACGCCATATTATTGAGCTAATAAAAGACATGTTTATGCAAGGTTTGTGTCTTGAAAGAATGTAAGTATCATGATTTATAAAAATTTGTGGCAATTTTTATCCTATCACAAATCTAGGAGAAAAGAAATAGAATAGTTACAAAGTCCTTAAAGGGATCAAAAACTCGCTAAATGCTCAAAGAGATAAATTCAAAAGGGGAAAGAAAACCTAAAGAGTTATATCGATCCCTATCTAGATACAAGAAAAAAAGAAAAAAGGTAGACTAGGGGGCCAAACCCAAAAAATTTATTAAGAACAAAACGAAAAAAAACTACAACCAGTAGGACCTAAAAACTCCATCTAAAGTAGCACCAAAAAAGTCCAACTAGCAGGAGCAACAGAAGCAAAAAACACTCATCCATGACCCAACTAGAAGAAAAAAATGACAACTTGAAAAAAAATCAAACATATAGCAACAACATTGAACAAAGATAATGTGATTAAACCTTCGGAGACATCCAAGAGATAAGGTGGACACATCCAAGCCAACAATGATATTATAAGGAAACAACAGTCAACACAGGACTGGTGAGACAACTAAAAGAGAAGGGTGGACCCCCAAATTAGCATAACCCAATGAGCAATCCATTCAAAAAAGCATCATTCAAACTGATTAAATCCCTTTTAAGAACTACAATTGAATTCCTCACATAAACAGGACAAAAGTTAGTTAAAAAACTGACCAATTAAGGCTTAAAAGCAAAAGAAAATACACATACTCACCCCATGCAGCAGACAAACAGATAAAACTCTCAACCATATTTTATGGAAAAGAACAAACATAGAGTGGAAACCTTACACTAAAAGGATAAATAACATATATAATGATCATAAAATTAAATAAAACATGAATCTCATTCAAAAAGTAAAAGGGAATTAAAAAATAAAGCCCTTCATTTAAAAACAAATCAGTCATGGACCCAGATTAACCACTTCCAACAAACAACAAAAAAACTAAATACCAAAGAAGAAAAAGACTTCAAACCCACCAACTAATTAAACAGAACACGAGACTTTATAATCCAGTCAGAGGTGCAAAGCAAGGAGGCTAGAATAACAACAATAACATCAAGCCTTTATCCTGCTACATGGGGTCATGAGCTATATGAATCCTTTTTCTCAATTGTGCCCTAATAAAAATCAAATTCTCGTTTAAATCTAATAGAGAAAGTTCATTTCTAATATTTTCTAATTAAGTCTTTTTAGGTATGCCTCTACCTTTCTTAACATAAGTCAAATCTAATATCTCTACTTTCCTAACCGGGTCATCGGAAGGTCGTCGGTTTATGTGACCAAACCATCTAAGGTGACTCTCTCTAATCTTATCTTCTACTAGAGCTACTCCAACCTTTTCACGTATATGCTCATTTCATATCCTATCTCTAAGGGTAAAGCCACTCATCCACCTGAGCATTTTCATCTCTGCCAGACTTAACTTAGTATTATGCTTCTCTTTTAATGGCCAACATTCAGCACCATAAAGCAATGCAGGCATCACCACCATATTATAGAATTTTCCCTTAAGTTCGAGGGGTACTTTTTTATCACACAACAAGCCAGATGCATTCCTACAGTTCAACCATCCAACTTGAATTTTCCTGATAATAACCCTATTTATTTCACCATCACTCTAAACAATAGATCCAAGTTATCTAAAACATGTACTCTAATTAATGACTTGATCACCCAAAGTCACAATCTCCTCACTAGGTCTATTACTACTAAAATTACACTCCATATATTCTATTTTAGATCTACTCAAGCAAAAACCTTTAGACTCTAAGGTTGACCTCCATAATTCAAGTTTACCTTCAACTCCTTCTCTAGTCTTATCAAAAAGAAGAATATCATCAGCAAAAGCATACACAAAGGTGCATCCTCTTACAAATGTCTAGTGAGAATATCCATGACTAAAGCAAAAAGATATGGGCTTAAGGTTGATCCTTGATGTAACCCAACTGAAATAGGTAAATACTTGGTCAAACCACCTTGTGTTTGAACACAAGTAATAACTCATGAATACATATCTTTAATGATTTGAATATAAGCGTTTTTAACTCCTTTCTTTTCAAGAACTCTCCATAGCACTTTTCTTGGAACTTTATCAAATGCTTTTTCTAAATCAAAAAATATTATATGTAGATCCTCTTTATTTTCTCTATATTTCTCCATCAAACCTCTTAATAAATGTATGGCTTCCATAGTTGACCTACCCAACATGAATGCAAATTGATTTTGAGAAACATTAGTATCATACTGCAACTTATGCTCCATAAAACTCGCTCCATAGTTTTAAAGTATGATACATTAACTTAATTCCTCTATAATTCGCACAATCTTATGCATCGCCTTTATTCTTAAAAATATGAATTAACACACTCATTCTCCACTCATCTGGCATCTTTTTGGTCTTCAAAATTGTATTTTAAATGTTAGTAAACAAAGAAATTCTTTCATCTCCTAAGCATTTCCACTCCTCTATTGGAATATCATTAGGTTCAACAATTTTTTCACACTTCATTTTCTTTAAAGCCTATTACTTTGGTTTACTAATATATCGATAAAAATAAAAATCTTTATTTTTCATTTAGGATGCTAAGGTCACTACAGTCAATTATATTTTCACATTCTTTATTAAAAAGTTCAGCAAAATATCTCATCCACCTTTGTTGAATATCATTTTCTAAAAAAAGTATTTTTTTGATCTTCATCTTTAATACACATCACTTGAACAAAATCCTTACTACTCATATATCTTTGTTTGGCTAACTTATACATATATCTTTCTACCTCCTTGGTGTTTAATCTATTATATAAATCACTAAAAGTTATGGTCTTTGCATCGCATATTGCTTTCTTAGATTCCTTATGTGTTTCTTTATATCTTTCCTAATTATCACAATTTTTATAACAAATATTCTTATTTTTAATCTTATCTTGTACAATTGGATTCCACTACCAACTATTTTTACTATTAAGAACTTTTTCCTTTGAAATTATAAGCACATCTTTTGCAATATTCTTAATATCACTAGCCACTTTTTCTCCCATAGCATTAGCATCCTCATACACAAACAAATCTTAATATATAAAATCTTACTCTCAAAAATATTTTTGGTAATATTATTTAAATACCTCCTCTAATTCTAGAATATCATTTAACTTTATTTTTTATTTTCCTCTTTTTTATCTTAAAGTCCAATACTAAAAATCGATGTTTGGTACATAAATTTTTACTCATAATAACTTTACAATCTAAACGATCTAAGAAAATAATCAATATAAGTTGTATTATATCTATTTTTATAAGTGATGAGATGCTCATTCCTTTTCTTAAATAAGGTATTAGGAATTAAAAAATCATAAGCTAAATAAAAATCTAATATTGTCATGTCACCTTCATTTATCGTTCCAAACTCATGGCCACCATGAATGCTTTTAAAATCATCTATTCTCTACCAATATATCCATTTAAATCTCCTCCAATAAAAAATTTTTCTTCAAGAGATATCTTTTGTATTAATTCTTCTAAATCATTCCAAAAATTTAATTTTAAAGTCATACTCAAACCTAATTGAGGAGCATAAGCACTTATAATATTAATAGTCTTAGCATCAACAATAATTTTTAAAGCTATAATTCTATCTCCAATTTTATTAATATTTATAATATTATCCTTCAAAATCTTATCTATAATCACACCTACACCATTTCTATTATGACTCCAACCCGAATACTAAATTTTAAAACCTAAATTATCAATCTCCTCAACCTTCTCTCCAACCCATTTAGTTTCATAAATGCACATAATATTTAATTTCCTATGAATCATAATATATATTAATTCCATTAATTTTTCTCTACGGAAACCTATATTCCAAGTTCATATCCTAATTTTAATTTCATGAACTAGCTTCTTTGCTCACATTCATCCTTGATGTGAGAATCCTCACCTCTTTAACACTACACCCGAGCACTGGTGTAGTGGCCCTTACACACTTGTCACTGTATTCAGGCTTCTTTGCCATAGCTCGTCGCTTTCAGGGGACGCCCTAGCATTAACTTAATTCCTTAAATAATTCATGTCATTATCATTCAACAAGTTTTATACTGGTTGTCGGCTATATAACACAATCCTCCACTTTTCTCATCTAGGACTTGTGACCTGATAATGGTAGTGTTAAAATGAAAATAATTTAGCAACATGCATAGAGATCATATAGAAAATTAGGTAAAACATGTCCAACCAACATCAAAGGATATAGACAACCAAAATAGCAGATGACTTCAAGCCCACCAAATAAGCATAAATGTTGGAAGAAAAACCCATCAAGAGGAGACATGAGAGGAAGGTAGATAATTCAATATAATAACATAAAACATGAGAAAAATCTAATAAAAAACCAAGGGATAAATAAAGATCAGAAAATAAGAAAAGATAGGGCTTAGAACCTTCTCAAATAACAAAAATAACGAAAAGTGAAAAAAATTATTTTGAATTATAGCATGAGCTGACAGAATCAAACACCAGAGAAATTCCAAAAAAAAAGGTTATTTTCTGATATATGGGAAATTCAATGCATTAAGTCTCATCATACCATTCAACATTCAAAAGAATGATCTTTGTTAAATTGTTATATGTTAACTAGAGTCATACCTCTTTTAGCTAACCAATCAACACAAACATTACCATCTCTCTTTATATGAGAAATTATATAATTAACATGAGATAAAGAGGATATAATTCTATTAAAGATATGGAAAGTAATGCATTATGATAGTAATGCATTATGATAGTAATTTGAAGATATAGAGAAATAATAACTTTTGAACATGCTTCTATGCATATATTCTTTATATTTTTAGAGATACAAGATTAATGCCCATAGATAAAGCACTCAATTCAGCAAAAATTGCATTGCATTTAAGGAATAGGGATGCAAAAACATGTAAGAGAACACCTTTATAATCTCTGGTTAAACCACCGCAACTAGAACCATGATGGGAAGAAGAACCATCAATGTTGAGTTTAACTTGATCCTTACGAGGTTTAATCCAATGAATAATCTTATAAGTAACACTCTAGCTCACATTATCAAAGGAAATATTAAATTAAGCAAAGTATGAAAAAATACTTTTAAAGTGTTTTTGCTTAATCATGTTAGAACTGAAAGAAGATGAATCTTGTTTTTTAGATAGGTAACAATTATTTGAAAGCTCATTTTTATACCATTGTGCTTATTATTATTTCTTTCAAAGAACAAAAGCCAAAAAAACCAACATATTTATAACCACGAGGATATGGCCTTTAGCTATATTAGCAAATAAATTAGATAGAAAAGAGATGCAAGTATTAGAAATATTATTAAATCGCACAGATAGAGAATTCTCCAAAGTAGCCCACAATCTAGAAGCAACATGACCAATCAGAAAAATATGATTCAATATTTTAATATGGTGACAACATTGGCATGTAGACACCATAGAAATGCATTTTTTTAATATGTTAACCACATGTACAAAGCCTTTAAGGATTCTCCAATAAAATAAAGAAATATTAGTGGAGTGGAGGAATTTTAAATTTTGTCAAAAAAAAAAATTAATTGGCATATGCAGACTGAAGAATTCCAAGCCTCCTTGAAATTAAAATCATCATTCATTGAAAATTTAAAAATAGGATAGTCTTTTCCATTCTGATTTAAAATAATATCAAAAATTTTGTTGACAAATGTTATATGGTAGAAGGTCAAAAAGAAGATTAGGACACCACCTACCATCTATAATGAAGTTAGAAACCTTAATATTAGAGATAGAAAGAGTGTTAAAATAAGAGCCAAGGGAATAAAAATCAATCCAATCATCCTACCAACCAAAAATGATGGAAGCACCATTCCCTAACCCCCAAATAATAGAAAATTTCCCCTACTATTTTATTTTACATATTCTATTCCAAACAAAAGATTAACCCTTTTTGAAAGTGTAAAGGCTAGGGTACTTGTTGTTGCAATATTACAAATTCATGTAATTAGCCCACAAGGAGATGTTAGTTCTAAACTTCTAATCCACCAAAGCTTACATGAAAATCCTTAATCATATGATTGATGGCTGATTTTCAGCCTATACCACCTTCCTTAGAAGAAAATGTATAAGAGTTCCATATTGACCAATTATGTTTTTTTAGAAATACTAGTAGAACCAAAAAAAATAATTATTGATAAGCTTTTCAATATAGAACAAACATCCAGAGTAGGATTGACTGTTGTAACAAAAAAATATGCATAAAACATAAAATGCTTTTACTTAAAATTAGTCTAGCTACCATAAATAAAAATTTATATTTCCATAATGATAACTTTATAAGAGTATTAGCAAACATTTTATCAAAAATAAAAGTTCTTTTATGACCCTTATGTAGAAGGGTTCCAAGGTAATAAAGAGGAAGGGATTGATGTTTGAAACCAGTTATCGAACTTATGCAATTAATTTTATTCAAAAGCATATATACCCTTCCCCACAATGAAAGTACTCTTATTATTACTAAAGTTGAGACCACTCTCTTTTTCAAACACAATAAGAAAGAGCTTTATTTTTTTAATATTCTTTTTTGGAGCCATTACAAAATATAATGATATTATCAATAAAGCATAAAAGGGAGGTATTGCAAGATCCAGAGTTTCTAAAGGCCAAACTATTAAAATTAGAGAAAATATAATGCAAACCTCTAGATAAATATTTAGCAACCATAATATAAAGAGTCGTAGATAAAGGGTCCCCCTACCTGGTATGCTAACCTGATTTGAAAAAATTCATGAGCCTTAAAATTAATAAAAATAGACAAACGAATATTTTCCATAATATTTTTAATGAGAGCTCTATTATTTTCATCAAATCCAAAAGTTGCAAGTTAGAAAATATGAAAGACCAATTTATAATATCATAAACTTTAGTAATATATAATTTGATAATTAAGTTATGATTAGGAACTTTTTTGTGTATAACACGAATAAGTTTCTAAGCAAGCAAAACATTGTCTGATATATCTCTAGCTTTAACAAAACCACTTTGATTCAGATAAATAATTCTAAGGTAAATGACAGACATACTAAAAGTCAAAATCTTAGAAATGATCTTATTAAAAGTAGTGGAAAGGCTGATAGGTCTAAAATCATTCCAGTTAGAAGGATTAACACATTTAGGAATTAGAGTTAAGGAAGTACTAACTAAAAACTTTTGAATTTATTTCCATTTAAAAAATCCTAAATAGCTTTAAATAAATCATCTTTAATGATATGCCAATATTTTTTATTAAAAGGAAATAATAAATCAATCAGGACCCACAATAGAGTTCATATTCATAGATATAAGAGTGTTATGAATTTCCAATTCATCAAGAGCATTAGAGAAATTAAAATTATCTTTATCAGTAATAAGCACAAGAATAATATGAGGATTAGACATGTTCACTACATCCTTAGATTCACCCATCAGAGTATTAAAGTGAGAAATAACCAAAGCACAAATAACATCCTGGTCATCAATCCATAAACCAAAATCCAATTTGATTTTATTGTTGAAGGATCTAGATTTTTTGTTAATAAGAACATGAAAATATTTAGTTTTCCTTTTAATTTCAAAAAATATGTTTATATTTTGTCATTTTATTTCCGAAAAGCCCCCTCTTTGTTTTGAGGGGCCTAAAAGAATGTTTTTGGCATTGATCAAGGTTTCCTTATTCACCTCACAATGATTAGAAACATAATTATTCTCAAGACGAATGACCTCTTCCTCACCTTTTAATATGTTAAAGAAGATATTACCTAACACTTATTTATTCCACCATCTAACAATTTATTTTAGCCTCTTCAATTTTAAAGGAAAAGAAATGAGTGCACTAGGGTAATCTAAACAAAAAAGGAGCAATCTAATTAATCCTATAAGTATTGTAAATATCATGAGATTGAAGCCACATATTTTGAGAACAAAAAGAATAAAAATCATTAAAATTTAGCAAATTAATTTTGGCAAGTAGAGGCACATGATCTGAAGCAGTCCTACTAAGGCGTTTCACATAAGTATTAGAAAAAATGTCTAACCAATCATTATTGAACATGATTATATCTAATATTTCTCAAACTTTGTCATTAGACCTAGTAAAAGATGGACCATTAAAATCAATATCAGATAGACCAAATTCAAGAATCATGTTATTAAAATAATTAATAACAGTTCAATTAGGCAGGGGACTACCTAATTTTTTAGAATATATACAATATTAAAATCTCCACCAATAAACTGCAGACCATTATAAACATTGGCAAAGTCCTATAATTTCTTCCACAAATTTATTCTTTCAATTTTGGAATATTTAGCATAAACAATAATAGAACCCACAACAAAAATATTATAAATAGAAAAATTACAAAGTAAAATTTGATCAAAATCACTTATAATATATAATTTCAAAGAGCCTTTCCAAAATAATCAACACTATATGAAATTCATCAATTACCAGCGGTTCTTAAACTGTCGGTAATAACGGCGGCTTAATCAGCGGTGTGACCGCCGGTTTTTACCGGCGGTCTAACCGACGGTTATGTAAATTAAAGCCGCCAAAAATAGCGGCGGTCTAGAAACATCCTGTTAACCTGTCGGCATTAAATCTTATTAGCATGTTACCAGCAGCTTGAACCATCGGTGTTGAGTAAATTATTTCTAGCGGTCTAAATCGCCAGAATGCCGCCAGAAAATGCCTAAGAACAAGCCGTCTCGAGCCTTCCATTTCATTTCATCACCTGCTCCTCTCTCTCCTACACGACGCTCGCCCCCATCTCCTCCGCCCTCTTGCGATTGAGATGTGCTCTCCGGTCGCCGATGAGGTCCCTCTGGCCGCCAAAAAGGTCCTCCAAATGAAGATCTCGCCCCCACTGCAAGGCCGAAGATCTCTCCCCGCTTGTGCACAAAACTGGCCTCCGAGGTTTGCATTTTTAGTTTTTTTTTTATTTTGAAGTTATTTTTGCTATTTCGATTAGATTACATCAAGGATCAGCCTTAAGCCAATATCTTTTTACATTAGTAATGGATGTTCTCACTATACATTTGCAAGAAGATGTACCTTATTTTATGCTTTTTGCTGATGATATTCTTCTTGTTGATAAGACTAGAGAGGGAGTTGATGGTAAACTTGAATTATGGAGGTCAACCATAGAGTCTAAAGGTTTTAGCTTGAGTATATCTAAAACTAAATATATGAAGTGCAATTTTAGTAGTAATAGACCTAGTGAGGGGTTTGTGACTTTGGGCGATCAAGTCATTAATAAAAGTATACCTTTTAGATATCTTGGATCTATTGTTTGGAGTGGTGGTGAAGTAGAAGGGGATATTATCAATAGAATTCAAGTTGGATGGTTGAAATGGAGGAATGAATCGGGCTTATTGTGTGATAGAAAAGTCCCCCTCAAACTTAAGGGAAAATTCTATAAGATGGTGGTGAGATCTGCAGTGCTTTATGGTGTCGAATGTTGGTCATTAAAAGAGAAGCATAATACTAAGTTAAGTGTTGCAGAGATGAGGGTGCTCAGGTGGATGAGTGTTACCTTAGATGGTTTGGTCACATAAAACGATAGCCTTTAGATGACCGAGTTAGGAAAGTAGAGGTATTAGATTTGACTTATGTTAAGAAAGGTAGAGGTAGACCTAAGCATCCTCATTTCTGCAACACTTAACTTAGTATTATGCTTCTCTTTTAATGGCCAACATTCAGCACCATAAAATTATAAAGTTGTTTTTGCATGGGTGGATGAGTGGCTTGATTCTTAGAGATATGATATGAAATGAGCATATACGTGATAAGGTTGGAGTAGCTCCAGTGGAAGATAAGATTAGAGAGAGTCACTTTAGATGGTTTGGTCACATTAAACAGAGGCCTTCTGATGACCCGTTAAGGAAAGTTGAGGTATTAGATTTGAATTATGTTAAGAAAGATAGAGGTAGACCTAAGCATCCTCATCTCTGCAACACATAACATAGTATTATGATTCTCCTTTACTAGTAACCGCTGGAACAAACCGCCGATAATGAGTGATTTTCCTATATTGCAAATTTTACTATAAGAAGAATCAAACCCTAATTTTCTTTGACAAATTAAAATCTTAGATGAATCAACCATGGGCTCAAGCATAGCTAGGAAAGAAATTTTGTGGATTATGCACAAATTACGCAAAAGAGAGCGAGTGTCAAGTTTACCAATGCCTCTAATATTCTAGATAATAGTAATGATCATAAAAACCAATTTGCCAGAAGCCATAGATCTAGTAATTCTTAAAGTAGTAGAAATATCATTATATATATTATGATATTTCCTATTAATAACCAATGCAAAATCATCAAAATGTAAAACTTTGGAATTTAAATCTTTAAAAGTTTCATTGCAATGTTGTTCCTTAGAGGAGTGAAGTTCCCCCTCTTCCCAATTAGTTTTAGCAGAAGGAGAAATCCCATCCAAATTTTACTAGGGCTCAAAGTTAGATGAGAGGGGCTTAGCTCAAAATTTTTCTTTTTTTTTTTCAGCCATTTTTTCTTCAAATGAAAATGTAGAAGTTAGCATTCATTTTTTTATGGCCAAGTGTCTTACAAAAATGGAGATTATTTGATCAATTTCATAAAACAATTGTTAACATAATTGGATATGTGGTCATATAATTAGAAAGCTTGATCAGAACATGTTAAGGGTCAATGAAATATTAATAGTTTTGGTATTCTCTTTTAGCATTCCCTTATTAAAAATTTCTTGGATGAACACCTCCATTGATCATTATCAAGAATTTTCTACAATTTTATTGCTCTTAAGAATGGATTTTTATTACGAACTTAATCCTAAAAATATTTTGTTGACATTTGAAAAGGCATAAAATTATTTAGCTTTATTATTAGCTTGATTGATCCTCAATGTTAAGGGGGTCTTTCATTAGAAATAGCAAACTATATCTAAAATTTCATCTTTTTTTAAATGTCTAATCATTTTCTTATCCTAGGGCCCTTATTTTTAAGTAATATTGAAATTTACTAATGGTTCATAATTTGGCATGCATATTTGGGCATATGCTCTAGCTATTACATTGCCTAAACCATCCATTTCTAGAATTTTAATTGAAATACATGTCACTTGACAGTTCCCTAGTTTTATTTTAATTAATTAATGAGTGTGGTTAATCTCAAAAAATAGTGTTAAAAATATTCCTATGTTATATACATATTGTCACTATTTAGGCATGAGAATTCATTTTTTGTACATATAAAAGTTACACTTAAAGTAATGTCAATGATAAAGCAACCCACTTTTTGATACATTTAGATCTTGTCCTTCAAAGGGCCATTTGATTAAATCAGTGAAGAGATATCTACTCAACCCTTTCATTAGCTCAAGAGCTACCTAATGATCCAAATCATTTTGAATTAGCTAGCATATTAAGAAGATAGTTTTCCATCAGAGATTGTTCTCCCCACTTTGTCACCACCTACTTTTAAGCCACAATCTAGTCATTTTATTAACAGATTCCCTCTCCAAAAACTCAACCCAATGATAATCAATGTATTAATAATTTAAGAATATCAAAATTTAATCCATGAGACTATCAAATATGAAGATGACAACCATATTGTTTTTATAATATACTTTAGCTATCATCAAACTAAAGCAAAAAAAAGAAAAGAAAAATTATGATAAGAGCCTACACATATTTCACTAGAGTGTTGTTAAATTCTTAGAATGCTATGGTTGATTAGTTTTAAAAGCCGATCATTTGATCTTGGATATTTTTTATCTAATTTTTGTATCAATTACTTACTTTTCTTTAGGAGTAAGTTTCCCAAGTTTTTTATTTTTATTTAGTGATGAAAATATTTTTCTTTTGAATTAATTAAAAATGATAAAATTAGTTACAAATGATTTTTCCACATAAATATCTCATCATTAATATGTTTACTTGCTTTAGTGATGGATGATTGCGTCTCTCATACTCGATCACAAGATTTGCAATGGATGATGTTCCATAGAAAAAAAAATTTTGATTGCAAATAAATATTAGTGTTTTAGTGAAATAGAGATAGAGAGAGAAAGAGAGATAGATAGATAGAGAGAGAGAGAGAGAGAACTTAAAAAGAAAGAGAGAAAAGGAGAGAGAAAAATGAGAGTGGAAGAATGAAAAAACCAATTGTTTGGTTCATCAACAACCATGGTGAACCATTTTGATGCAATGCATTCACATTATTTTAGGTCTAAGCACAAAGGTGCATAGGTAAGCTTGGTCATTTAAGAAAAATATTTATAGAAAATCTTTTAGTATGATATATGTAAATCACTAAATTTTTTAATATTTATCATCTCCGTTTTTTTTATTTCACTTTCCCTTGGACATATATAAGATATTTAGGGCTTCTCGGGTATGATAAGAATATGATACTTAAGAGTTTGGTTGTGATTGTTTTCTCACTACTTTATTTTTCATACGGTAATCATAATTATCTTTAGCTATTTCTTTCTTGCAGTTTATTTTTTTTATTATTATTATTTCTATGATGAAATGCTACTTTTGCAACCATAGTTGCTAAGGTTTCATTTGGGACAATTTTTTAATGCTTCTTAAAGCAGCTTTCTAGTACCAAAATTATTTTTTTTTTACTAAAAAACTATTTTAAGAAGCAGAAAAAAAATCCCTCCCAAACAAAGCCTAAATTATTTTTCTTACAATAATTTCACAATTAATTTTATAAAATGCTATAATCATCCAAAAAAAACTCTTAACATTTGCTACTCTCTCTTTTATTTATATAAATATATAGCTTCAGGACAACATATTAGTTTCTCTCTCCTCTTGCATGAATGTTGGCTATTATTTTATCTAACTTGACATTTAATTATAATATTTAAACTCTTTATTGTTATACTTATTATTATATTGTACATTATTCATCATTTTATATCAGATAAGCTCTTTTCCACATAAAACAGAAGATCTTTAAGAGATCACATGTTGTCCTATCTATTGTTTGATCAGAATCCAGTCAGTAAGATAGTCAAATTAGTTCTCATGCATTATTCATGCTCTATATACGAAGCTATTTTCTATATAGTTCTTTTGAGAAATCAAAGCTGTGATGCTCTTCTGCCCATGTTGCTGGAAATTTGAAATATATTTACGTATGTGCTTGTTTTAGATCGTTTATTTCAGACTTGCAATGATAGCCCCATCCCATCAGCGACAGCCTAACCCAAACACTTCACATCACAGCATCTGTAGCTTCACTTTACGTCTTTATGCCAGCAGCTCAACAAAGAACTGCAAGCCGCCATTAAAGGAAAGATTATTATATGCGGAGTCTGAATGTAAGAAACTGTTCGATTTTGTGACGGTAAACAGCAAAAACGAAATGGTGAATAGTAACTGTACTTTTACTATTCACAGTCAAAAAATCGAATGATTCACTGTGTTCGAACACCGCACATTATAATCTCTCCCATTAAATTGAAGGGCCAGTTCTCTCTCTGTAGATTTCATCCTCAGTTCATAGTTTTCATCTTTTATCAATCATCATTTTATACTTAATATCAATCTTATTATGATATAGATTATGACAGTACTTTATATATATGGAGAGATTATTACGTACGGAATATGACGTAATTTTTCATCTGGATTTCAATCATACGAAAATACATGTATGTTCTTTCTATTGTACATACTCTATATACAAAACAAAGAAAAAAATTCGCACGTCTTTGCGTACGTGATTGGAGTCCAAACAACGAAATAATTTTTCATATATAAGATATGTTGGATTCTGCTTTAATTTTTGGCTGCTATAGAACTACCATTAAAAAGGGAATAAAGACAATGAAGTACTCCTAATATGTGATAAAATTAATAAAATATGTGTCGCTAGTCATTAATTTTATGAATTCATAATTCAATGGGTTATTTTGAGTTGCTTTAATTATTTATTACCTATATATACATACATCTAATTCACTTAAAATCAATATTATAAAATTTGAAAAAGATTGTTTTTTGCATTTATTTTTGTATCTTTTTTTTCTTAAGAAATTACTATTTCACTATTATTATGTGCTATAAAAATTTTGCAGCGATCGATAGAGAGAGAGATTTATTTTTTATCTTAGTAAATATATCCAAGACTCTCAAGATTAAAGAGAAGAATATACGGAAAAAAAATCATGGGACTTGAATTAGTTGAAGTAATCTACCACATACTTGAAGTTATAGAAGTTCACTCTTCCATGCAATTAGTGAAGATGGGATTATGAATTTGAATGCACTTACTTGATCTTGTATAGTTGTAGTAGAGATTATGGGGGTAAAAGTTGGATGATAACAATAGATAGAAGATGTTAGTTGCAAAAAGATGGTTGGAAAATAATGATCGAATGACGATGCTCGGAGTATAATGGTTTGATGATGGCAGTTTAATGATGAAAAATGGACTATGAAAGCTGGATTTCAGGGGGCAGATGACGATAGTCAAGCAACAACAGTCGAATGCTGATAGTGGCTAGTAATTATTATTGACGTCGATCATTAAGAAGAGCTCTTAAAGTTCTTTAAATCTCCAAACTCTCTCTAGCCTTCGATTGTAGTTCCCCCTTCATGTAGAGAATCAAAATTTAGTTATAGTATTTTGATAAATTAAACCAAAATTCTATAATGCTCCATCAAACGATCCTTATTTTTTATCATAAATCATTTAACATTTAAGTTTTTTTTTTTTTTTGGAATTACATTTAAGTTCTTTCATATGTCAAAAAATACTGATCTTGGTCTCATTGGATTTGTCTTATTGAGTTATTCAATTTAATTATAAGTAAATAATATTTGGAAAACATTTGGTCTTTTAATTAATTTCATAAAATTTTAAAACATAAAAAAATGATCCTATAGACCCTAAAAATGTTGAAAAAGGCTGCCTTGGCTTAAAATTGGGTTTAAAATGTGTCAGGCCAACCATCCGATTGCCATTGGCTTGTGTTGCACGCTTGCCAAGTGCAGTTTTTTTTTTTTTTTTTTTTTTTTGGAAAAGAGCATAGTTTTTTTTTTTTTTCTGAAACACTATACTTTTTATATATTTTTTTATTTGTACGCCTTTTTAATTTTTTATAAAAATATTAAAAATATTTTTTAAATTAAATGAAGTTGTTTAAAATTCTAAAAATTTGTAAAATATTTCTCTTTTTCCTCTTCGGGTATAAATATTTCTCATAGAAGAGGGGAAAAACTTACTCCTCGCAGTCTCCTCTTTTAAGAACTTAAAGTCATTCTCTTAAAAGATAATTGAGCATTGACCTAGGTAGGCAGATTGCATTCCCCTTGCAGGCTCTATTGTGTCACTACCAGAAGTTATGGATTTCTTTCAAAATTTCTAGCCCATGTGATAAAGCTCCATTCTTTCTCTTGAAGGGGGTTGACTATCTCCACTTAGATGAATTAAGATCCCAACACCTTGTTTCGAAGCATCAACAATGAGGAGAGAATTGTTATCAAAATTTGATGTAGCTCATGCAAGAGATAATGGTTAATGTAATATATAGTCATATGAGGCTTATGTGTTAAATCAAAAAAAAGATTACAAATCTTTAGAGGGATCGACCGCTCACTAACTACTCAAAGAGCTACAATCAAAAGAAGAAGAAACCTATAGAGTTTTAGATCCCTATCTAAATATAATAAAGAGCAATAAAATGATAGGCACCAGCCAACACCCAAAAAATAAACCCAAGCTTCAAAGATCCATTAAGCTCTCAAATATTCAAAGTGAAGATCTGCAAAAAAGAGTTAGAAAACAACACAACCTGCAACATAGCAAAAAAGATAGCAAAGCAAAAGGATGCAGAATTAAATCCAAAGGAAAAGAAGAACATAAGGCGATAAAGATGCACGCTGATTTAAGAATGAGAACCAACAATAGAAGGCTAGGCTAATAGCCTCAGAGACTCAACCACAACAAAGAAGAGACGGCAGAGGGACCAGAAACCCCACTTGGAACAGAACATAATCAACAACAACCACCCAACAAACAAAATCCCACCAAATCAAGGGAGGCAAATAATTCCACAAGAAGACACCACAATAGGTTTCCACAACATAAAACATACCCACCAAAAAATGATCGAAGCACACCCAAACAAACCTAAGGATAACCACAACCTCTACGAAGAGGCCACCCATCCAGCAATAGAGAATTCAACCAAAAAAGGGAAACACGAGACCTCCAAAAATGAATGCAGTAGAACACCAAATCAGAGAACCTAACCAGGAATCTATATCTTAGAGAAACCAATGACATGCCAAAAAAACAAGGCACAAATCCAAAAAGGTAAACACTAAAGCACATAAATTCCATACCACTGAAAGGATAGCGAAACGGCCTAATGCCAACATAGTAATAAATTAACGAGCCAAGGAGAAATAGAAATATAACACGTCCAAAGAAAATTAATTGATATAAGGAACACCATAAGCATTAAGAAATATTTTTTCCTTTCAAGATTCTTCGTGAATTTAACATACTGAATTGCACAAAACCATTACTCATGATTCCTTCCTTGGCTAGCCATTCCACACAAGCATTGCCAGCCCTCTTGATATATGAAGCACTATAATTAAAATTACTGAGTAAAATTAGAATTTTTTGAAATATATAAAAGTTACTATCATTGAAACATTCCTTGATAGAAATTAGTGAAAGCATACCTTTATAATCCATTTCAACCCAAAAATTATGAATGTTGTTATCAACGCAAAGCTTCAAACCAATACAGGGCATGCAGCTCAGTTGCTAAGGCTTTACAAGTAGGAAATTTAGAAGAAAATCAACTAATCAACTTGTCATTGTAGTCACGAATCAAGCCACCATAGCTACATCTAGTGCTCAAAATATAACCATGAATATTAAGTTTTAATTCATCAAAATAAGGCTTAGAAGACTTAATAAACTTAATAGATATAGCCTAAAAAGTATTCTCACTATAATTATTTAAAAAAAGTACACTACCTTTCCTCTCTCTAAATAGCTTGTGAGATAAAACATTTGCCTTATAGAGCTGTTGGATTTTGCTCGTCACGGTACTTGAAGCCCTTTGAGAACACATATGAACACCATTAAGCTTATTATTATTTCTTTTACCCCCATAATTGAAAAAGAAAATAAAGGAATGATAATAAAAATTGTGCTTTAACTTTATTATGAAACCAACCAACTAAGATGGAGAGAATAATCTTATTATTAAACCCAATTTTTATTTGCAATCCTTTTTCCAAGGTAAGCCAAACCTTAGTAATGATAAGGGCGTTCAAAAAATATGACCATTAGTCTCAATATGATAACAACATTGACATTTAGAGACCAAAGACAAACCATTTTCTTGGAGCCTACTATCAACAAGAATATAGCTTCATAAAATTCTCCAAGATAACAAAGAAGAATTAAAAGGAACATAGGAGTTCCAAATTTTACCAAATATAGGAATTTTAATTTTTTCAGATATGAAAAATGTCACACTTTATTAACACTAAAATCACAATCCTTAGATAATTTGAACAAGATTTGGTCATTACAATTACTATTAATAAGAATATTAACCAGAATATCCAATCTTTGAGGAATAAAGTCGAGGAGGAGATCCTTAGACAAATTATCATTACTAATTAACCAAGACACTTTCAATGGGGAGGTAGAATAAGTGTTGAAGTGTGAGTCAATTGACCTAGCACCAGACCAATTATCCTGCCGAAAGTGTGATGTGAGTCTTTACCAACTCCCCATTGAATGGTACATTTAGCAGACCTTTTAATATTGCATAATCTTTTCCACACTAGAGATTTACCTTGCTTATAAAAGCAATAGGTCAAATGCCTATTATTGCAATATTTTTTATTGATAAAATTTGCCCGGAGGGAGTCTTTCTTCCTAAATTTCCATCATAATTTAAAAAAAAAAACTTTCACTAAGTCATGAATAAGTTTACAACCCAAACCCCCTTCCAAAATATGACTATTACAAGCATTCTAAGTAGACCAACGCAACTTTTTAGAATTAGAAATGGAATCCCAAAAGAATTTATTAATAGCTATCTCCAGTCTGTCACAAATGGAGAGAGTGTGCTTAACAGTTTGAAAGAGATAGATGGGAATAGAACATAAAATACTCTTAATCAAAATCAGCCTAGCTTCCATATATAGCATTTTAAATTCTCAGGTAGATAGTTTATTATTAATAAAAATAACTAGGATATTAAATAAAATGATTTATTATGACCTTTATTCAAAGGAGTCCCTAAGTAAAAGATAGGGAGAACTTGATGTTAAAAATTAGTGTATAATTTAATATTATAACAATGCAAAAATGATGTAATGCCCTAGAATTTAATTTGAAAAATTATTTTTTTATCTTTGAATGAATAACAATAAGAGAAAACTAATTTTTTTTATCAATATCAACAGCAACAGAAATAAAACTATTGATCTAAACATTAATATAACATTTATATTTATTTTCTAAAACTTATATGCACTGCTCATAATCTATACAATCATATCATAACTAAGTATAAAAGAATTATTAAAATAAAAAATAGAACATAAAGAATCTTGACCAGCTTCACACTCCTACTCCCCTATCCTGATTTAAAATCATTTGACCATATATAATGAGCTAAAAAGCTCAACAGGTCACCAAAACTTATAACTGAATTTAAAGTATGACAAAGGAGCAATATGCATGTCAACATGTTGACCTCATTTCTACATGAGGTCACTAAGACTGATTCAGATCCTGGGTCTACCCATACCCATGATTAATCTAGATCTCAAATTAATCCATTTCAAAATATGATCCAAATATTTTCAAATTATTTTGAAGTTAAATTACTTTGAGTTTTGACTTAATCAAAACCAAACCCATAGTCGAATCATATCTTCCACATGTCCTTCTATTCAATTTATCTCAAGAGACTTTAAGTATACTCCATTCAATACTTTAAACCTTCTTTGTTTCAATATGGGTCAAACTCAAGCCAAGTTGACCAAGTCAACACATCAAGACTTGGTCAAAGCAGCTTAAATCCTTTCTCATGCATTCAAGCTCCAACTTGCAAGCATCAAATCTCTCCAAACTTACTCTATCACCTCAAGGCATTCTGCCATGCCAACTCACCATCCCATGTGTCATGTTGACTGGTCAAACAATCAACATAAGTACTAGGAGTGGTCAAAGAGGGTCTAATGACCTCTTAAGCTTAATCCATTCCATTTCAAACCATAAATCCAGCACCCAAAGCCTTCCACCACGCCACATTAGCTTCTACATGGCAAGTGGACTGGTCAAACAGTCAAACCAAGGCTTTGGAGCAGCCAAATTAGGTCAAATAAGCCCAAATTACCTCCAAGCCCATGCCAACTCAGCTCCAACTATTTAGATAGCACTCTAAAACATTCCTAGAGTCTCTGTTAGCCCTTGGATCATGATCAAATGGTCCAAAACACTCCAACAATTTCACATGGGGATAAAGGACACTTTCCACCTATGATGTCCTTTTATCCTTGATTCCTCCTGCTCCCAACTACTCCATGGATAGGTGGCAGTATCCTGGGGTCCATCTAAAGCAATCAAGACCATCCAAACCACATGGGGACATTTAAATAGGGTAAAACCCTTCCAAGAGCTCTCATTCAAGCCATCTACCTTCTTTCACCATCTTGAGCCTCTCAAGCCAAGTCCTCAGCTCTTTTGAGCTTTCCAGACATCTCTCAACCTTTCCCAACTAAAATCCTGCTAGTCAAACCTTGTTGGCAACGATATTCTGACGAACCTAGGCTAAATCCATCAAAGGAGCCTTACCGTTCAATGCAGACTTTAGAAGCTCAAGGGGTCTTCTACAAAATGGAGCGTGGACAGTCTACAAATACAATAAGCCATTAAACGGGTCAAACAATCCATTAACTTAGGTAAAATCTTAAACCCTAGCTTAGGACACTTGTGTTTAAATAGCATTTCAAAAAGCACATTTTAAGCTTTAAAATTGATTCTGCATAGATGCTCTTCATCAAGTTAATCTATGTTTAATTTTTTATTAAATTTCATTGAGTATATCTTACGAACGAGCCATTTTACTTAATTAGGGTTCTGTTTACGTAACCCTTATGTTACGTAAAATATGAACTATTGATCTTACGATCAATGATTCAGATTCGGTTATTCTGCGATTTCATCTAACAGCTGGATTGATCCCTTAGTTCTGCCTGCAGTCCGGCTCGATCTAAGTCGTTAATCTAAATCGCATGAAATCAACAGCCTGAATCCTTGCTTGTGTGGATTAGTAAACCGCGTGACGTGATTTGCAGTCGACGCATATTTGACTACTGCCGCCAACCATTGGCGTCGCCTCCACATTCTCATCAGACAAATCTGTGCTCGCCACGTGTCCTCCACGTTGCCACCACCGACAGGACTAATTATAGGATTTAAAATTTATTTTAAAACCTTTTAAATCCTAAAAAATTTCTAAAAATTAAATATAAAATCAAAAATATATATAAATTTCTATAATGTTAAAATCTTTAATTTCAAATTAAAAATATGTTAAAGTATCTTACATAAATTAATTAATTTTAAAACATTTAATATTATTAAATAGTTAATTAATATTAATTAAATATTCATTCCAATATTTTCAAAAAATTTAATTAAGAAATTATTTTAAACTATTTTTTAATAATTAAAATTTATTTTAAAATAATTTAATTTAAAATTGAAATTAATTTAATGAATATTAATTAATTTTCATTATTTAACTTAGTTAATAATTAACTAAATATTTGATTTAACTTAAAAAATTTTAAAATATTAACCGCAAGGTTTTCTCTCGTTCAAATTCGAATTACTATTTCTATTATTTTCAGTTTTTTTACAGGAAGATTGAGCTGAAAAAGACTATTCTGCTCTTTCTTTTTTGGGTGTTGTTTTCTCACAGCCCGAGCTTCTGCTTTGTTTGTTTTTGTACTCGCTATATCTTACCCGTCCGGTATCGTAGTTTCCGGCGGTTTACCGGCGGTTTAGACACCGTCGGTATTACCGACGGTTTATCGTAGCTAAGCCGTCGATTAAGCCGTCGTTATCGTCCGACGGCGTAACCGCCGGTGTAGCCGTCGGTAATACCGACGGCCTCTAAACCGCCGGTTCAAACCGCCGGTTTTCACTGTTTTTCCTGTAGTGTTGGTCCTCTTAGGTCAAGAAAAGCTTTAATAAGATAAACTTAGGTTGTTTCATGCATCTAGAAGGCAAATTATAAAAAAAATAATAATAAATGGTATCCAAATACTATATTATTTTTGTCAATTGCTAATTCAAGGTAAAACGTTTTAATTGCCACCTCACTTTTGCAAAAGTTCCATATTTTGCTTATTATTCATCCATCTAGAGTTCCCTCATTACAAAAAACTGAGTACTTATCCCCTTTCCTCAATAGCATACAACTATTTGGGCATGCACCTCACTTATGATATTAATGGAGACCAAATTTTTTAATTATTTTTTTTCACCTGTCAAAGGAATCAAGTAAAGTTGGCTCTATGGATAGTATGTCTACCTTTAAAAACTTTAATAATGTTGTGAAAGACTTATTGCTCCAACAACAAAACCTTTTGTATTTGAAGAAGCTTAAACAAAGAGGATAGCTTTGAAGAGCTTGGCCCGAGATATAAATATTCTTTCAAATCATTCATTTAAGTATAGAATTTCCTTTCATATTTATTAAATACTTCATAAAAATCTTTATTAACAAGTGAATTACCATCATTTCCTCATTCCTTCAAAAAGATCATCAGCAAGGCCACATCTAGTTGGTTATAGAAACTTATGAAAGACATAATCCAACAAGCCCTGAGTATTATTTGTTAGTTTCTTGCAGGGAATTTGATTGAAGATATGACAGAGTACTGCATGCAATGATGAAGGCTGCTTAATTAATCACTAATAATGCAAGAAAGGCATTGTATTTTGATGATTCTTCACTGAGGACTCCTATTTCTCTTAGTTTAGTGCAGACTCCAGTGGAGGAAAGGTGCTTCATTTGCCACCATGGATATTTGTGAAGCCACAAAAACAAAATATCACCATAAGTTAAGAAAAACACGAAGATCATTTGCAGTAATACAAAGAACGAATTTCAATAAAGAATTTGTGCATTTAAATAGTGAAATTATTACGTGGGTAGATCTGTGTGTATAATAAGACTCGTATTCACATTTGTTCTAATAACTTCTCCACCAGACGACACAGAATTCTTTTATTAATACCTAATTTCCGTCTTTTTTTTTCTTTTGTAATGTATGAAGTCTTTTTTTTTTTTTTTTTTTTAACGGTTTTTTTTTTTTTTTTTTTTGAACGGGGGTATCTGCCCACTGTCACTCCAAAGGGAGCGTTTGGCGGCATAACTAATCCTTTGGCTGAACCTAACAAGGCCACCCACTAGCATCGGGCCCACATCTATTTTGCCCCACTAAAGAGTCGAGGCCCTAGTAGAGGGGATTTGAACTCGGGATGGGATGGGGGTTTTCAACCATGCTCACCCACCAACCAACCTAAGCCTATGTGGGTTGTAATGTATAAAAACACAAACAACATCAAACAAAAGCGTAGGATTCTCCTGGCCCGTTGCCTTCCTCTCCATCTTGATTCCATTCTCATTATTGCTTTAAATAATTTCCTCATGCAATGTTTCTTTACCCTTCACGTGCATACCTCTCTCTCTCTCTCTCTCTCTCTCTCTCTCTCTCTCTCTCTCTCTTTATTCTTTTTTTCTCCTATTCCTATCTCGTGAAGGCTGTCAAAGTGAAATCACGGGCAGGCCAGGAAGGAGTTGATGCAGTTAAAAAGTCAAGTCCAGTTAAAATATGGCTTTAGAAAGAGACCTAACATGGTAAGCTTTTTTCTTCCCAAAGGCTGCTATACTCCAAAGAAGAAACAAAAACAAGCACAAGTCTGAGAAGGGGATTGTGACCAATCACCATACTTGGACTCCATTATTGTAGCACTGACAACTTAAAGTGTCATCCTAGCGTTTTCTTATATGAGCCCCCATCACTGTATATAGATCATCATAACCATCCACGTGGAAGCTGATGTGAGCTTGTTTTTTTGCATGCATGCATTTTCTCTCACTAAAAGTGTCAGTGAAGCATGTGGATGATATAAGTATGATATGTACTCTTTGTTTTTTCCTCCTTTCTTTGTTCAATCACAATTTGGTGAACAGTGAATGAATACTTTAATCATGATGGAGGTTTTCATGCAAGGGATGGTTGAGATTGTTGGTTGCATTGCAAAAGAAACTTTTGAAATTATTTGAGTAGGAAGTTGACTTTGAGATATATGAGACTCCAATGCCACTTGACAATTTGATCATTATGGATTCTTATTGGATTTTTTCCCAAATCTTGTGATTCTCTAGCTTCTTCATAATTATATTCACAATGTTAATATCATCTCTAGCTGATATATATATATATATGCTTTTGTGGGGTTATCTTAATAATGTTAGTTCTGTGTGGATTCGGATTGTGTTGATCAATTGAGTTGTACTCCTGCCTCGCCTGAATTCAATCTATCGAGCTCGTTGGGGGGTCCTCTCCCTGCTTGGGTTTAGATCGATGCTTTGCAAATGATTTTTTTTTCATGCAACTATACAGTGTTGTGTACCCGAGTACTATGACACTATATAGTTTGTTAGGAGAGAGAAAAAGATAAGAGTAATGCGGCACTCCAAACCCCATCGCTTTCAGGGAACACTGCGGTGCTTCAGACCCCAGTGCTGCAGCATTGTTAGGCAGATAAGAGAAATAAAGTTGAGTGTCGTGGTGCTCAAAACCTGGCGCTATGAGATGGGCTAATAGTTTCGTACTCGTTTTTCAAGAATGGTTGCATCCCTTGGTGGTTTAATTGTGTTTCTTTTTGTTTGTTCTAGCAAGAGAATAGTGTTAGAGTGAAGAGAAACAAAGAGAGAGTGAAAGAGAATATAAATATGTACTATTTCTTCTAAATTTTTATAGTGAATTTCTTGATGTAGTGTGGCTCCAAAGTTTTTTCCCCAGTTTAAGATTTTTTCACATTAAATCCCAGTGTTTTTTTTTCTTTCTGATGTATTTTCTCTTTTTTTGTTTATATTCGCAATGTATTTTACTTCCCCAACAAAAAAAAAGCTTTAAAATCTTATGAGACCCTTCTATATATCTTCCCATGAATGTTGATTGGACCTCCTGATTATGATATAAGATGACATCCTATAGATTTAATTTCCATTTTTTATTGCCTTTCTCTTCAAGTTGTTCTTAAGAAAAATAGTAGACTTATGCATAACGATATCGATATCTCAGAACCACTTTCTCTCATTGCAATTGCAAGTTTGAGTTTTTTTTTTTTTTTTTTTTGGGGGGATTTTTTTTTTGGGTGGGGGGGAGGTGGGGAGGGGTGTAAACCTTGCAAAGAGGCATGCGTGTTAATTTCTAAAAAAAATTACAAGTCTTTAAGGAGTTTAAAAGCTCTCTACTGCTTAAAGAGCTACAATCATTAAGTCAAAAAACACCTAATGAGCCAAGGAACCCACTACTAATATTATAATAAAAAAGAAAATGCAACGGGGGGCCATGAACCACCACCCAAAAAAGATCCACCTTAAAGCATTGAAGAAGCTCACTGTGGGATTATTGATCGAACTACAAGAAAACTTACAGTAAAATAAAAAAGTAAATACCAAGGGCTGGATATATCTGTTGATCGTAATAGGACTTCAGTTATTAAGATCGTTTGCAAAGACCAAAGCCAAAATGCAAAACAAGGCAATATTGAAACAAGTATAAATGTTAAAAACCATAGTGACATTAGTTAAGTAGTAATCAGTCAAACTATTGAACAGATAATAGGGATTACTAGATTTATGTAGGAAATATTAATAAATATTTTTTAGTAGATGCTTCTTATAACTCACTTATTTCCTCTTAAGAAACCAAATTTCAATCCCTCATCTAACAAACAACAAAAAAATGTGCAAGTTTTCCTTAATGTCCCCTCAACCAAAAAGAAATGTGTATGTTTTCCATAATGACCCCTCAACCAAATAAGTGGGTGAAACTTATTTAAACTCAATTCTTTTACCAATTTAATCTTTATTCATCACTTTCAACTTCTTTAAACCAAACAAAGATTTAAAATTCCTGTAATTTTTTATTCTCTTTATAAAGTATCATGCAATTAGAGCTAATATATACATCAATATTATTAATCTCAAGCTTAAGATCTTAATCACCTCCTGCATTTGATAACATTTACTAATTTAATTTTTTCTTAGGCAATAAGGTTTTGATGATTAACAAAACCAATTCTAGTGTGTATTTTTTAATTTAAATTCAACTTCAATTACAATTAAAAATTTGATAAATTAATAGGTATCACTTGTAGCCCTCGTGCATTAACTCCTAGGAATGCAAATATAGCGAAAAAAGGTTGTTGATTAGATGCCTAATCAGCCTATAGATTATTATAGTTAGTTAAATCAAGGAATAAATTAATGTTAATTCCTAAACTAAATTTATTTTGTAATAAGAGTTTTGACTAATTTACTGCCGAGAATTATATCGTTAAATCAAACTGGTTTTGTTAAGGGTAGATGCATAAGTGACAATGTCCTCCTTGCTCAGGAGCTTACGCATGATATTAACACTAAGGTTTCTGGTGGTAATATTATTTTTAAACTTGACATCACTAAAGCGTATGACAATTTGAATTGGAAGTTTTTATATAAAGTTCTGGATTTGTTTGGTTTTAGTCAAGATTTTATCCTTTTGATTAAAAATAGTGTCGAGAACTGCTTCTTTTCTGTTATTATTAATGGTAGAAACCATGGGTTTTTCAAGTCTTACAAAGGTCTCAGGCAAGGGGATACTATTTCTCCTCATCTTTTTATAATTATAATAGCTATGGAGTATCTGTTCCAAGCCTTAGAAAATTCTTTAATGCTAAAAAATGTGAAGTTTTACTTTGTTAGAACGATTAA
>NW_021319529.1:430047-538644 GCF_001605985.2 Dendrobium catenatum | reverse complement strand
TTCTACTTCTTTATGGCTGGTAATCGATTGCTTGACCCCAATTTTTTTGATGGGGTTCCGCAATCTCGTTCTTTTTGGGAGGTTTTATCCAAGACCTCCTTGTCGTCAAGTTTTTCGGCTTTCAAAGTTTTATCTTATCATGATCTTCCTGCTTTGTTGATTTTTGATGAAGAATTGAATGCCCTAGCTGTGCCTTTTAAGTTTACTTTAGTCGGGAAATTTCTCGACCTTCGTTCGTCCCTTGAAGCTATACAATTTTTGGTGATTTCTCTGTTATTGTTCTCAATAACAAGAATGTTTTGATCACAACAGGAAATCGTGCGATTACCGTCGGATCTTCCGGCAGATATATATGCGCTGAAACCTACGGCATTTTTACCGGCGTTCCATGCGATGGTAATTTTACGGCATCGTTACCGACAGAAATTACGTTGATACTTTTTTGTCGCGGTGTTCATCGATATAAGCATCGTAATCTGTAAGCATATTGTGTAATGCGGCGTATTTTATGCTGGAAATTTCATGCGTATTTTCCGACTGATATGACGTCGGTCATTTTAAACGCAACGAAACATTACCATCAAAAAAATTGACGGAAATACTTCTGGGGTATTATCC
The DNA here is from genome assembly GCF_001605985.2 of Dendrobium catenatum. Classification (NCBI taxonomy): domain Eukaryota; kingdom Viridiplantae; phylum Streptophyta; class Magnoliopsida; order Asparagales; family Orchidaceae; genus Dendrobium; species Dendrobium catenatum. Next base: position 538,026 of record NW_021319529.1, on the reverse strand, counting down.
ACCGGAAAAACCATCTATCGAAACCCTATTTCTCTCCCGAGCCCATCTTCCTTATTATTTTATTCACCATTTCATTTAGGTCTACGCTCATCTCCGTCGCTCCAGTATTTCCCCATCGAACCTCACCGCTGTCGAGACCGTCTGGACTTTCATGGACTTTATCGACGCTCACCGCCTCCGTCACCGACGAAACACGGTAGTTTTGAGAAAAAACTGCCATAAGTTTTTTATTTTTTCATTTCCGATGCTCACCGACTACGTCGCTGGCGGAACGCCTTAGTGTAGGCTTTTTTGTGATTCCTTTTCCCTTCTTTCAGCTCTCCTTCATTGCCTCAGCTGAACGTCGTCGTTGCCGAGACCAACCCTTCACCTCAGTCGCTGACATCGTCTACTATAAGATTTTACTTTTTTTCATGTATTTTTTCATTATACATATGCAAGAGGATGTACCATGGTGTATGTTTTTTGCTGGTTATATTAATCATGTTGTTACGATTGGAGAGAGAGAATTGAAGTACTAGATCTAGTGAGGGGATTATGACTTTGGACGAGCAATTCATTAATAAGAGTACATATTTTAGATATCTTGGATTTATTGCTCATAGTGTTGCAAAGATGAGGATACTTAGGTGGATGAGTGGCTTTACCCTTAGAGATAGGTTCCAAAATGAGCATATACGTGATAAGGCTAGAGTAGCTCCAATGGAAGATAAGATTAGAGAGAGTCTCCTTAGGTGTTTTAGGCACATAAAATGGTGATAATTATATGAAAAACATAATTAAGCGATTGTGGTTAGAAGGAGAGTAGACGGGTGATGGAAGTCTGAAAGATCATATTCAAGTTGTCAAGTTGCCAACTATTATCATCTCTTTACTTACATTATCTAACATTCATTGCTCGACTTATGTCTGCCAATAATTTTTATCTGACCGTTATCACAAAATCATTATAATCCATTAACTATCCTTTAATCATCATCATCTTTATTAGATTTAAATAAGAATTTGACTTTTAGCAGGACACAATGGATATTAGAAATCAAAGAAGTTTGCTGTATAACTGATTGGTGCAAGGACAAAAGACATTAACAGATGAATTCATTAATTGGGTGAATATTTTCATTCAAATAACGAAACAATTACCCAACTTCAAATCAGATAGAACATTTTGATGTCCATATTATAAACATAAAAATTAAGTGCACCTAAGATCAGATGATGTAATTGTTAATCTGTATCATAGAGGGTTCATGTCATAATATTGATATTGGACTTCTCATGGTGAGTACGAGCCACTTTTTGATTCTCGATGCAGTCCATCTATAGGTAGTATATAGTTGAGGATTAAAATAGTCGACAAAATCTTTAGTAATTAGTTCATGATGCAACTGAAATACAATTTAAATAATATATATAAGAGTTACCAAATAATGAGGCATATAATTTTTATAATTTTTTATATGCTGCCCAACAATCAATATGGAAGGGGTGCACCACTCACTCAGAGTTATTTGTTGTGTAAAGATATTAAGCATCAAGATAGAATACAATATTGCTCATGAATATTTTAATCAATTTATTTGGCTCCTTAAGGAAACCAATCTGATAAATAATATCATTCCTATAAACCTATATCAGATAAAGCAGTTAATTTCCAAATTTGGTTTGACATACATAAAGATAGATTATTGTGTCAATGGATGGATGTTATACTTTAAAGATGATTTATCAAAGATTGCATATCATCATTGAAATGCACCAAGATTTAAACCAAAGTCTGGAATGAAAAAAAAACTTAAAGAAGTACCTATCAATAGAATGTTTTACTTACCATTAATTCCTAGACTATAATGATTATATGCATCCATGAGATCTGATGCACATATGAGATGGTATAATATTCATATTTCGTAAGAAGGTGTTATTACACATCCATCAGAAGCAGAGGCTTGGATACACTTTGATCATACACATCCCACCTTCACGGTAGAACCAAGAAATATAAGATTAGGTTTATGCACAGATGGTTTTACTCCGTTCAGTCAATCTGCTTCATCTTACTCATTTTGGCATGTGATACTTGCCCCTTACAATATTCCTTTAGAGTTATGTATGATTACTCCTTATATGTTTCTGACAATTATCATTCTATGATCATATAATCCAAAAGTAAAGATTGGTGTATTCATAGAACCGTTAATTGATGATTTAAGTTTATTATAGTAAGAGGGAGAAAATACATATGATATATCCACCAAACAAAACTTTATATCGAGAGCAACATTACTTTGGATAATTGGTGACTTTCCTGTGTACGGTATGCTCTTAGGTTGGAACACTTTTGACAAGTTAGCTTATCCATATTGTATGGAACATACAAAATTATTCAATTTAAAGTATAGAAGAAAGAATACTTAGTTTGATTGTCATCGTATGTTTTTACATCCAAGTCATCCTTTTATGCGAAATAAAGATGTCTTTATTAAAATTAAAATGGTGATGTTGTAACCTCCTCTAAGATTAAGTAGTGAAGAAATATTTAAAAGAGTAAGGTTCATGCCCATAATAATGGATTCTATAATATTAGCTGAGTACAATTGCTAGGATATGGTGTCAATCATAATTGGACCAAGAAAAGTATTTTTTGGTCATTACCATATTGAAGAACAAATCTGATTAGACATAATTTGGATGTCATACATATAAAGAAAAAATATTTTGATAACATTTTGAATATAATCATGGACATCAAAGATAAATCTAAGATAATATAAAAGTAATGATGGACTTAAAGGAGATTTGTATGAGGAAAGCATTAGAATTAAAGGATGGTAGAGGTGAAAAACTTCTCAAATCAAAAGCTACATTCACATTAACTTTAGAGCAAAGACAAGCAATTTGTGAATTGGTAAAGTCCCTACGGGTACCTAATGGATATTCTTCCAATCTAAGTAGGTGTGTTGACATAAGATCGGGGAGATTATTTGGATTGAAAAGTCATGATTGTCATATCTTCATGTAATGTCTACTACCAACTAATTTTAGTTATCTACAAGATCAAATTTTAAAGTCCTAGATCGAGCTAAGTGTCTACTTCAAAGATTTATGCTCTTCTAAACTAAACTTAGAGAACTTGATTCTTATAGAGCAGCAAATTCCTTAATTGCTTTCATTCTATGTCAACTTAAGAAAATATTTTTTCCAGTATTTTTTTACTCTATGGAGTATCTACCAGTGCATTTACCATATGAGGCTATAGTACGTTGAACTTTTTTAGTATTAGTGGATGTATCCTTTTGAGAGATATTTAAATAAACTTAAGAAGACCTCTAATAATAAAGCATATTTCGAAGCTCTATATGTGAAGCATATTTAATATACGAGACAACTTAGTTTTGTTCGTATTACTTTGAAATAACATCACAATCAGGAAGAAGTACTGCACCTCAAAATATGGATAAATCTTCAAATATATTTGTATTCAGTGGAAGTGGTGAACCTGCAGGCACTAGCACTGTGCACTATTTGACCAATAAGAAGATGAGAGTTGTCATATTATATATCTTGCTTAACTATAATGAAGTTGAGCTGTATCTTGAGTAAGTATGAGTTATTTTATTCATATATTTATTATTAAGAACTTTGTTCTAAACCCTAAAGTTTGTAGGAGGTTTATTGATGGTTTAAGTACAACATAACCAGTAGAAGTCTAGAAGATGGTGGAGAAAGAATTCACTTCTTGATTTAAAAATATAGTATATTTCCGACTATTCATTTTGAATAATTTATCTTAATTAGTTAGCACAACATACAATAAATATGCTAATAATATAATCTGGTTCATTGAAAGGTTCGTACTGAAGATAGTGATTTGCAGTATCAAGGGCTACTTGACCTAGCTTGGGAACCAAATATATTAGTTAAATGTTATCAAATATTTTTTGTTAATGGCTATAAATTCCAAACAAAAAATTGGTGTGAAGATATGAAGATAGAAATTTCTGGTGTATGTATAAGAGGGAATACCCATACAGGAGATGATTCTGAGTACTACAGGGTATTAAAAAAAATATTAGAGGTGGAATATCCTGGTCACTATAATATTGTGTATATATTTAATTCTGAATGGTTTGATCCAGTATAAAATAGATGCATAAGAGTACATCTGATTTACCATATAACAGAAGTAAAGTGGGGTAGGAGATATGCAAAGTTTGACACATTCATCATTATTAGTCACGCAAGCCAAGTCATCATATGAAAGTGAATCAACAAATGATGAGTTAACATAAGGTAATTTTTTTTAATATTTTTATTTTATTATTCCTACACTGCATTTATTTAATTGTTGTGTTATTTTATATTAACTTTTATTATAATTTATGTTTCTAATATTTCTTTTTTTGTGCAGATGGCTTCAGGTGAAGAGCCTAACAGAGGATTGATCAAAAATATTTTGAATAGGCACAACAAAAACATCAATAGTGGCCCATCTAGGCCTCTATGTACTAAGGGAACCACTTCATCTTAGCCTGCCACTCATAATCAGTCTACCACTCATAGTCATCCTACCACACCTTTACCCACTCCTTGAGCCAATAGCCTATAGTTCTACTCACCAGACCCCCAATTTCCTTCACCAGACTCCCGCTTTCCTTCACCATACCCCACACAGAGTACCCCTTCTACCCTTACTACCCACCCCCACCTTATGTTGGCCCTCCTACTAAGGGGTGCGAACGAGTCGAGTCGAGCTCGAGTCAGGTGGTGTTCAAGCTCAACTCGCCACATAAAAAATGAGCTCGTCGAGCAGCTCGATTTAGACTTCCAACCTGCCATTCAAAATTTCCTGCTTGATTTCTTGGCCAGCGAGCCAGCTGCACTTCAGACGGAGTCGAGGCCAGCGGTCCAAGTCCATGCGGCACTATAGATGCCCAATTCTATATTATCCGATGCTTTTTTCCCTTGGATAAAAGAAGGTGTTCACGTTGTTGAGGCCAACAGTCCGTTGCTTTTTTATTTTCTTAGTTAAAACAATTAATAAAATGACATTTTTGACAGCAACTTTTTTTTGAGAACATATCCCAGTATTTAATGTATATGCTTTAGGAAACTATTTTGTAGGTTTAAATTAATTTTTTTGTTTTCGGTTGTATAAAATATTTTGACATTTAATAATACAGTTTAATTTTGGTTTTTTGTACAGCAATTTTTTTAAGAATTAAATTTATTAAAAAAAATAATAATTACTTTATTTAAAAAATATAAAATTATTCGAGCCGGCTCCGCAGGCCCGCTCATGAGCCAGCTTGGCTCACTTACACCCCTACTCCTGCTTATCCATATCCACCATATATTCTATTATTGATGCGGAGCAGGTTAAGGAAGAGACTTGCGGCACTTTATATCCTTACTAACAAACTCTGCCTACCACCATCTTTTTTACTATTTTTCTGTTTCTACAGTACAAGTACACTTTTTCTATTTAGTAGCTAGTTATAGTATTTCACCGGAGGAGATGAAGGTATATAGAAAACATAGCAAAAGGGTATAGCAGCTTTTTGAAAAACTTTTACAGGAGATAGCAATACAGAAATAACAGAGTTATTTCGGTGAGTATTATCCTTGTCTTCTCCGGTCTCCTGTTTTCTTTGGCTTGGCGTCACTTTGTGCAGGTGCTCGGCGATCCGTTTGCAACAATTATACTATCCCCACCACCCCCTCAGCTAGTTGTAGGTGGACTTTCGACCCCAGCTGCAACAGAGTAGGCGACAGATGGTTGAATGTTGATTGCACCTGACGGTGACACAAACGTACATATGATATTGCTAACATCTAACTAAAATTGAATAAATATTTTTCTCACATAACATAATTTTTGTAGGTTCCACCCATCAAAACAACTGACACATAGAATACGGGACATAATACGGAGCAGGTATCACGCTCCTTATATTTCTTAGAAGAAAGTCCCAAAAGAAGTTTAGGATATGTGGTTTAGAGAGTTTGAGGTATTTGTGTTTAATATTTTTTATGTTATATCTAAATAAATTGTATATTCTTTTTTACTTAAGCTAACAAACATATATATTCTATATTGCATATTTTAAATGCAGAGAGATTTTTGTTGGTTATCCCACACAATGAAAAAAAATTAGAAAGAATTTTGAGAAGCATGGGTCCACTCAAATGTGTGACATGTTTACATACACTAGAAAGTCTTGTGAGCGGCCACTATGAATTGGAGAGACTATATGGGCTGAGTTGAACACTGCTTGGGGCAGCATAGAGTATAGTAGGAGGAGGGATCAAAATTGATAGAACAGAGCTTCTGATATTGGGGGCATGGGTAGTTCCCTTCATATTGGGGGCTCAATTCCATATACTGAGCACAGGCGACGTTTGATAAGGAATTTTAAAAAAATTTAAAATTTTTCTTTAAGAGGAATATTAATGAAATTCTATTACAAAAAGAGATTATGGGTAAAGAACCAACTCATATGGAATTACATAGTCACACCTATAAGTGACAAGAAGACCAACAAAGGGTTGATGAGCGAGCAAGAAAAGCCTATGTAAGTATATGTGTTTAATAATTTTTATTTTATTACTAAATAAATTGCTTAAATTTTTTTTAACTTTCACAGGAGGAGTATACATGACTTTGAGAGAGTCGGGCCGCTGCAGGTGAGGGTTCTTCTAGCGACTCTATAGAGTATTATGAGTACTGCATCTGGTCGCAAGCCATAGGAGGAATGCAACATGACAGGGTTTATGGTTTAGGTTTGCAATCCCAAGCATACGAGGGGATGACCTCTAGTGGATCTAGCTTCGCAGTAAGTTCACGGGAGTCCTTACATAGTTAACAGATAATTTCCCTTCAAGTGGAGCTAGAACAAGTAAGAAAATCACAAGCTGATTGGCAAGTGTAGTTACAGGCACAGATACAGATGTAGATGTAGGAACAACACAATCAGTTGTTGGATGAAATACAAAAAATGAGGGAGCAGTTGAGTGAAAAAGAGGTAGCTCTAGTGGATAATGAGTCAATGAATTCGGAGTAGTTGTTTAGTTAGTTTCATATGAACTTTTATGAGTTTCTGAATATTTGTTGAATTTTATAAATATTAATTGATATTAATGAATAATTTTTTATATTTTTAAATTTTTTGTGATATTTTTTAATATTTGGTAATGTTTATGATTATGAGTAGTTATTTTTAAGTATTTGGTAATTTTTTAGTATTAGTAAAGTTGTTGAAATCTATGCTGTGGAAACCTGTAATTTTGTTAACCGGTAACAACCCTGCGGTTGTTTCACAATTTATTGATCAAATCAACCACAAGTTCACCATGAAATATCTGGGAACTGCCCACAACTTCCTTGGTATTCAAATTCAAACTTATTCAATTTCATATTTCCTCTCTCAAGCTCAATACGCCACTTTAATTCTCAAACAGGCCTGTCTCAATTCCTACAAACCCATTTATAATTTGAACTCCACCAAACCCACTACAGCCCATTTCTCTTATCCTATCCTCAGCAACCCTCTCATCTACAAACAACTCACTGGATCACTTCAATATCTTACTATTACCATACCTGACATTGCTTATTCGGTTAATGTTATATGCCAGCATATGCATGCTCCATAATTGCCACACTTTCATCGTCTAAAATGGCTGTTGTGCAACATCCAGGTAACATCTCACTTCATTCTTCCCATACTTTTTTATACACTTCATATAATGTCTATGTCTGATGCTGATTGGTCAAGTGATCCAATCACTAGGTGCTCTGCTTATGGCTAGTGCCCTTTCTTAGGACCCACTCTTATCTCAGATATTCTCTAGCTCTGAAGGTTACTCAATGACTTCAACATTCAAACAGATACACCGACCACACTCAACTGTGATAATATGTCTGCTATCACCCTCGCAAATAATCTGGTGTTTCAAGTTAGGACCAAGCACATTAAAATTGATCGCCACTTCATCTGTGATCACATTAAAGCCAAGCATATCACACTCACTCCTATCAATACAGTGGATCAACCAGGAGATATCTTCACCAAACCGCTCTCCACCAAAAGACTTCATTAATTGTGCTCCAAATTGACGGTTCAATCTGACCCATTAATTTATGGTGGAGTATTAGGATAGCTCTCCACTACCACAGTAACATTCTCTAACAATAACAAACTCCTCACCTAATCATCATTCACTCATAACAAACTCCATATCACATCAGCCCTACAAGTGTACACATATAGGCTATACATACTATACACTATTGTAAACAGGGCAGATATGAAATGAATGGAAAAACTTACACATTATATATTCTCTATTATTATCTATCTACTTTATGCTGCCTTGCAGGTTTTCAAAAATCTACTACAGCTTTACTTCACTGCAGACCTCACTGTTCAAAGTAGATTGCATGATGTTGTCAGCACCACATTATTCCAATCAATGTGAATAACTAATCCGCATTACAATGAAGGTAATCCTAAAACTTAAATTCAGAATATGAAACATTATAATGGTTTTCACAAGCTCTTTAATGGCGTCAAACTCATCATTTCACATGGATGGTCTGATGATGTAATGGTACCTTCGGTCCTTTAAAATCAAATATGTCTCAACCTGAGTGAAATTTCTACAAGCATTGTAAACTTCATTTGGTCTGCAATACACACGACCTACTGGTAAATTGGCAAATCTCATGTAATCTTCCATGATGGTAGATTAACAATTGCAATTTGAAACACCTCCAACCAACATAGATGAATTATTTATTTAAACCTATTTTGAGATGGGCTTAAAACCTATTCATTGTGAAGTTTGGCCATGCCAACCAATTTCTTACATCAAGCTATTGAGCTTGCAAATTCTAGGCTACATTAAAAACCAACTAGCCTAAGTTCTCATTAACAACAACTGGACCCATAATTTCATCTAACAATGCTTAATTGATTTCCTCCAGTTGCCCATTCAAGCAATCACAAATTTCACTTTTGGCAGGCAATCATGATAAGATGGTGTGTAGTTTAAAGTGTGTCATCCTGCCTATCAGCTTACAACAACTCACTTTCTATGTTGCAAGGAGCTGAACTTGTACTAAGGGTCTAATGTTTACAAAATCTATGTAATATCATCACCAATCAAACCTCTTGTACCATGACTTTTACTTATCACAACCAACGAATCACACTGTAGGGAAAACACCATATTCACATGGACCAAATTAATTACAATGAACTCATTAAAATAACTTACAAATATATTACTTCTTGCTTCACTCCAACACTCCAAGAAGCTCAATCGCCTCTCATACCACCACATACCCTAACTAAACCCACTTTTACAATATACTGAACTTTTTCTCCGAACTGATCACACTTCCGCCATACATACTTGATGACCATCAAATCATCCTGAAAATATATGATGCTGTCATTACCTAGACTACCAAAAAATAAAATTGAATAATTGGTTTAAAAATTATTCAACCTGGCAGTACCAGATCAATCATAAGTGCATTTTCCCCCCTCTCATTCTTTTTGTTAAGAAGAAGGGTGTTACTTGGCAATTTTGTGTCGACTATCGTGCACTTAACCAATCCATAATTTCAAATAAATGTCTAATTCCCAAGGTGGATGAAATATTGGATGATTTGCATGTGTTAACAATTTGTTTTTTCCAAAATTGGCCTTTGCATCAGATATCACCAAGTTCGAATGGCTCTCGACAACCTTCATGATATTGCATTTTCAAACTCATGATGGTCATCATAAAAAAATTGTGGTCATTTTGTAGTGGCCAGGTCCCAAGCCTTCGAAGCTTGGTGGGGATTCTCTGCCTATATAGCAAGCTTTTGAGTATTTACAATAGACTTCAACAAATCCACCGCTTCCCTCCCTCTCAAACTTCTCTAAATCAATTCACAATTACAATTGACACCAATGCTTCGGACATCGACCTTGGTGTAATCCTTAACCAGTAAGGTAAACCATTTGCTTTTTATATTAAGAAACTCACCTCTCATATGCAGTAAGTTTCTACCTACATCTATGAGCTATTTTGTAATTTTGGAAGCCACTACGAATGGCGACAGCACCTATCGAGCTCCAAATTCGCAATCCGAATGGATCAACAATGCATTCGAGTACACATGTTCTAAGTCACACAAATGCTGAAGCAACCTTGTTTTTAGAGGTTTCATTTGGGACAATTTTTTTTGCTGCTTCTTAAAATTTTTGTACTAAAAAACTGCTTTAAGAAGCAGGAAGAAAGTCATCCCAAACGAAGTCTAATTTTGCTCAGCTTTGATGACTCTATTGAATATCTCAATGGATTTCAATCACTCGCTTACCCCTTGCTCAATGCAAGTTCACAATCATGGTACCCATCAACCGTCTAACAAAATAAGCTCATTTCAGCACACTTGGCAATATCTTGCAATAGTTATGATATATTGGCTGTAATAAAGGATGAATAAGACAATGAGTGAATCTTCTTCCCTATTATTTTACTCTTTATTTCTGCTTCTCCTTCTAATTCTCTGTAAATTTTATCCTTTCTTCCTTATGATTCTTCCCATCTCTTCTCTGTTTCGTTCTCTGAAACTATTTGCAAGCCTCTTCTCATTGTACAACTCCAACAAAGTCATTTGTCTTTAGCTCATCAAAGTATATTTTCTAAACAAAAAAAGCATTATGTAATCTGCACCTTGTACCAAACAAAGAACACCTTATCAAAGTGGAGTGAGTCATAAAGCAAACCTTAAGTTCCAGTCATTCTGACATAGAAGGAAATAAATGTTGGAGATCAGGCTATAATTATAAATCTTTAGTATAGTAATGCAGAGAGATTGTGATTATAGGAGTTTGTTATCAATAATGATGGATGCAATATGATCTCTTAGAAGTCCAATCTTTCAGAGAATATGTCTTTATAGATCCTAGTTGTTACGGGCTAGAATATACGCAGCAGTAGAGTGAGGGAGTTTTTCATCATAGTGTACCATGAATATTCAGCCCACAAATAGAGAAGATAAAACACCAAGATTTTTACGTGGAAAATCCTGGAAAGGGGAAAAACCGTGGGGCCTAGCCTAGTCGAAATTATCCTACTAAATTTGAATGAGTTACAAAGCTTGATCCGTCCTTTAAGTTGGAGATGGTGAAATTACAAAATATTGAGAGTCGGGCGGAAATCTGATGATGGTCGGTGGCCGGGTAGAGGTCCGATGACAATCGGCGGCCAGGTGGAAGTTCAACGTCAGTTGGTGGCCGGCCGAAAGTCCGACATCAGTCAATGGTTAGCTGAAATTCTGGTGTCGGTCGATGGCCAAGCGAAAGTCTGACCACGGGCGGATGTCCGAAGACAGACGGCAGCCTGGCCGGCGAAAGTCTGGTGTCTGTAAGCAGCCAAACATAAGTCCAGAGTCAGTTAGTAGTCCATGTTGGGAGTATTTCGAATGGATGGCCAATATCGACTCTCTTGATCATGGACCTTTTATCGAGTATTTAAGTGTCTTAATAATATCAAAATTCAGAAATCTAGGGCTCATTGGATTTTTCTTGTCGAGCTGCTCGATTCAACTATAAGTATATCACATTTGGAAATCTTTTGGTTGTTCAATTTATGATTTGAACCTTCCAAATGTGTTTTGGTTCCTTGATTTAGACCCATTTGGGCTTGGAGTGGGTCGAATTAGGTGTCATTGGGTCCGTCTTTTTGAGACATTTAATTCAACTATAAGTTTGCTAAAATCGGAGTTCAGATGGCCCCATATTTAATTTTGGCAATTTTAGTTTGCCTCAAGATTCATGCTCGGTCAAGGTAATTTTTTGATGATATATCACTAGTTCTGAACAACGAAGATAGAAAATAGTATAGTGTTGTCATGGTAAATAAATTTCATAATTAGTGAATTGGAGAAAATTTTATGTTGGGGAGAGATGAGGAGTAAACACCACAATGACGAAACAAGCAAGAAAGTAAAAGCAGCGAAAAGGTTAAAGGACACTAGGATTTAATGTGGAAAAACTCAAAATAGGGAAAAAACATGGAGACACACCACACCAAGAAATCCACTATAAAAATTGGGAGAAATAAGTACATATATATCTTCTCTTTCACTCTCTCCTTGCTTCTCTTCTCACATGCATTGTTCTCAATATCTACATACACAGAAAACACAAGAGAAATTAAGTTATAACCCTCAAGGAATGCAATACCGGCAAATTAGCCAGCGGAATATGCGCCATTAAATTAACGTCGGAAATTCCGACATAAAATTACAAGCGAAATATCCGCCGATTAATCTGCCGCTTTTACCGGCGCATGTAAATCCACCGAAAAGTCCGACGGTAATAGAAAATTTTTCTGTAATGACCATGGGTGCCCAACAATTCATAAGACTCGAAGAACTTGGGCTTAGATCTTGTGGAACCCAATTCATCCATGGAGGTGTTAGACTTAAGAAGAGGAATAGACCTCGGTGACAATTGCGGGAAGATACATTGAAAACCTCCTGACTATGAATCAGGGATAACACGAAATAATAAAATTCATGGCAACATTATCACCATAAAGGCTCCAATGTCGTTTTACCAAAGTGCATTCAACAAAGAACTGATTGAATTCCTTCAAAATAATTGTTTTAGCAGCCACCATACTCACGAACCCTTCATACCACTAAATTTGTTGTAAGCTCAGCTTTTGTTTGAAAAAGATAATCTTTTAAACACTCTCTTGGTTACATCTGGAAAAGCAAGATCCTAGATTGTCAGCTTAGGTGCTTTCGATCACACGACTTTTGATGCTATGATTTTTCATGAGTACAAACCTCATTTTTTGAATGAGAAAATAATCAAATAGTTCTTCAACTCTTTGTGAGGGATCAAAATAGTCTCTAACTATTTTGAGAGACCATTTTTGTCGCGTCTTCAGTTGTAAATGAAAAAATTGGATGGGCGCGATGATATTATTGGAATAAGAAAATAAATAAAAAATGAGTTTAATAGCTACAAAACATTATTCGAACCCTCCTCATCTAAATCCTAGCAACACCACAACATCCCGCAGCGTAGCGGCCTCCACTGTAGCTTCACCCTCAGCATCCCACAAACTGTTGAGCATAGCTTTGATCCCACTTCCCGTAGCATCAATCGCGTCGATCCCACAGTTGATCCCTATAGTTATGGGCGTGGATCACATCTATCAAGTAGAGTCGATCGCAGGCCACTAACTAATTTATGACTTCTTTCTTTTATGTATCATCTAATGTAATACAGTAACAACAACATCACGTCTTTGTTCCACTACGTGTGGTCGGCTACATAAATCCTTTTTCTCCATTATGTCTTGTTAAAAGTCAAATTCTCGTTTAAATCTAATGAAGAAAGACCTTTCTAATATTTTCTAACCAAGTCTTCTTAAGTCTACCTCTACCTTTCTTAACATAAGTCAAATATAATACCTTTACTTTCCTAACTGGGTCATCGAAAGGTCGCCGTTTTATGTGACCAAACCATCTAAGGCGACTCTCTCTAATTTTATCTTCCACTGGAGCTACTCCAAACTTCTCATGTATATGCTCATATCGAATCATATCTCTAAGGATAAAGTCAATCATCCACCTGAACATCCTCATCTCTGCAACACTTAACTTAGGATTATGCTTCTCTTTTAATGTAATAATGATCTAAATTCAAATATTCAGATTATACATTGTTTTCCTTTTCTAGTTGTTTATGTTTTGGGGAAGTATTTTTACTATCCATAGGATAATCGTGAATCTCCTTTATTGAACTGAATTAGTAAAGCCTTTCACATAATTCTATATACTATCTGAGCAAATTCGTTTGCCCATCCTTACATTTATCCTCTTATTTTATCCTTCTCATTTATGCTCCTTATTATCCCATTCATCATAACAGGCACCGGATGAAGCACTTATTCCAATGTATCATATAGTCCTGTATCTATTATGTTAATCAATAACAATATCTAAACAGAGATTTTTGTCTTTCTTAGTACCAACAATAAGCATAATGGGCAAAAATTCATCCAAGGGTTTCAGTCAATGAGGATATTTTCCTGTGGGAAAGGTACTAGAGCGTGTCTTGTAAGAACAACCAGCACACTTGGGAACAAAAATCCAGATGAAAAAGACTTGGTTCTGAACAACGAAGATAGAAAATAATATAGCATTAGCGTTGTCTTGGGAAAAAATTTTCTTAATTAGTGAATTGGAGAAAATTTTATATTGGGGAGAGATGATGAGGAGTAAACACCACAATGACGAAACAAGCAAGGAAGTAGAAGAAGCAGAAAAGTAAAGGACACGGGATTTAATGTGGAAAAATCAAAAATAGGGAAAAAATCATAGAGCCACACCACATTAAGAAATCCACTATGAAAATTAGGAGAAATAAATACATATCTCTCTTCTCTCTCACTCTCTCATTGTTTTTCTTCTCATATGCACCGTTCTCAATATCTGCATACACAAAAAACACAAGAAAAAGTAAGTTATAACCCCCAAGGGATGCAACCCATGAGAAAAACGATAACAACCATATTTCAACCGCTGTGGTCCTATGCTCTCAGTCATTCATTGTTGGGGCGCTCGGGAACACATCGTCGAGGTGCTCGAGCATGCAGTCTCGGGGTGTTTTTTAAACCGCACCCGCCAGTGTGCACGACAAATTTAGAGATCCAAGACAACATAATAATCAAATTGATTAACACAATCAGATTCCACAAATAACATTTTATATCTTATAAAATTGTCAAAAAAATTTGATATGCTGCAAAAGAGATATACTCAAATATTGAAAATATCTCAATCATATTTGAGATCAAGACGTTCTTCATGACTTCAAACAAGATGAGACTTCTTCATAGCATATTTTAATTCTTTAACTTATCATTGACAACAAATTGCATCTTTGATGAAATATAATGAATATGCCTAGAAGATAGTCAACAAATACAGGGAACAATAACAAGTGTATAAGTTCCTACTTCATCTAAATAAAAATTTTGATGATGTTTGTGGGAGAATCTTAAGGATGAAACCTCTTCCCGGCATTCGGGAAACCCAACTCCTTGGAGGCTCGAAAAAAAAAAAGCACAAATAATATAATATTAATAATAAAACCGGCGAATTTTCCGACAGTAATAAAACCGGTAGAAAAAATGTTGGAAACGCTTTGTCGGGTTTAAGTAAGTAGGCGCAATTTACGTTGAAGATTTCTCCTGTAATTTTCCAACATAAAATGTTCAGTTATATAATAAATATCGGCGTATTAACCGGCGGAATATGCGCCGGTAAATTAACGGTGGAAAATATGCCGGAAATTCAGCCGTAAAATTACCGGCGAAATATCCGCAATTTAGTCCGCCGCTTTTACCAGCGCATGTAAATCCGTCAAAAAGTCCGACGGTTATAAAAGATTTTCCTGTAGTGACTGTGAGTGCCCAACAATTTGTAAGACTCAGAGAACTTGTGCTTAGATCTTGTGGAACCTAATTCATCCATGGAAATGTCAGACTTAAGAAGAGAAATAAACCTTGTTGCAATCATTGTGACAAGATAGGACTCACTCATGACAATTGCAAGAAGATACATTGAAAACCTCCTGACTATAAATCAAGGATAACATGAAATAGTAAAATTCATGGCAACATTATCACCATAAAGTCTCCAATGTCGTTTTACCAAAGTGCATTCAACAAAGAACTGATTGAATTCCTTCAAAATAATTGTTTTAGCAGCCACCATAGTCACAAACCCTTCATACCACTAAATTTGTTGTAAGCTCAGCTTTTGTTTGAAAAAGATAATCTTTTAAACACTCTCTTGTTTACATCTGGAAAAGCAAGATCCTATAGATTGTCAGCTTAGGTGCTTTTGATCACACGATTTGTGATGCTATGATTTTCCATGAGTACAATGTATGATTTGTAAACCTCATTTTTTGAATGAGAAAATGACGAAAATGGTTCTTCAACTCTTTGTGAGGGATCAATTTGATCCCTCAACTCTTCAAAATGGGACCATTTTTGTCACGTCGTCAATTGCAAATGGAAAAGTCAGATGGGTGCGATGATAATAATGGAATAAGTAGATAAATATTAAAACATAGTTTAATATCTACAAAACATTATTCGAACCCTCCACATTGAAAACCTAGCAATGAAACCCTTCTTCGACCCCAGCATTCCGCAGTGTAGTAGCCTCCGCTGTAGCTTCACCCTCAACGTCCCGCAGAGCGTTGAGTGTAGCTTTGACCCCGCTTCCCGTAGCATCAATCATGTCAATCCCGCAGTTGATCCCCAGAACAGTAAGTGTGGATCACATTTATCATGCAGTCGATCCCAGCCCGTAGAGTCAATCCCAACGACTCATTTGTGACTTAATTCACTTATGGTACCAGTATTTAGACGGTTTCTGGCTGATGCTATTGCATTAGAGTTGATGTGTGTATATTTTTGTTGCCTTTTGGTTTTAGAAGGTAAGCCAACTTTAGTGTTATGGTGGTATTTTTTTCCCTGTTGAAATTGTGCGGCTAATTGAAAATAGACCGCAAAATCTGACTTTTCATTGTAGGTAGGTCAAGCCGTCTTAAATTATTAACAATATGATCTTGATCTGATTCAATCTCCTTCATTCGATTTGATTTGATTCAAATTTTTTGAAATCATAAGAAAATAATTGTCATCTTCTCAAGCTAATTATGATTAACTTTTCAACTTAGTTACAAATATTTTTTAAAATGTTCAAATAAAAACTAAATATTATTCATTTCTTTTGTTATAAAATATTTAATAATTTTTTAAAATTTTATATTTAAGAAATAACTTAATTAAAAAAAAGCCAAAAAACCTATATATTTAACACTATAATCTTCAATATTAGATATTAGGATCAAAACGATCTGATTTTGAGAAATTGTCTTAAAATAGTTGGAGACTATTTTACTCCTCCATAAACAGTTGAGGGACCATTTTGATTATTTTCTCTTTTTTGAATTATTAATGTGTCTCATAAAAGCTCTCGAGTAACCTCAGTGTACATGTTATAATGGAAGAAATATAAGCATTGAATAAAAATAACACTTATGTTTTGTTTGTGATGACTTTTTTATTACTTTTTAAAGTAATTTTTTAATATAAAAATTAAAATTTTTGTACTAAAAAATGTTTTAAGAAGCAATAAAAAAGTCATCCCAAACAAAACCTTAGAAATCATCAAACTTCCCAAAGCTAAAAAGTGCCACGCAAATGTAAGTCGATTTTTCCATTAAATACAACACAGGTGGTAGTGAGAGCAAATTAAAACTTCAATTGATAGACAAAAGTTTCACCCAGACCAATGGGACATAGTATGAACATACTATTGAAATTTTCAAAGGCTTGCAACAAACCTAGACTAGCTCCAACATCAATCTCCATTCATGTATATTGTCCCTTTCAGCAAATCTAGACTAGCTTTTACATCATCAACAACAACATAAGCCTTTCTCCCACTACGTGGGGTCGGCTACATGAATTTTTTTACTCCATTGTGTCCTGTTAGAAGTCAAATTCTCGTTTAAATCTATAAAGAAAGATTATTTCTAATATTCTCTAGCCAAGTCTTTTTAGGTCTAGTCAAATCTAATACTTCTACTTTCCTAACCGGGTCATCGGAAGGCCGTCGTTTAATGTGACCAAACCATCTAAGGTGACTCTCTCTAATCTTATATTCCACTGTAGCTACTCTATCCTCTTCACCTATATTCTCATTTCGTATCCTATCTCTAAGGGTAAAGAAACTCATCCACATGAGCATCCTCATCTCTGCAACACTTAGTATTATGCTTCTCTTTTAATGGTCAACATTCAACACCAAAAAGCATTGCAGGTCTCACCACCACCTTATAGATTTTTCCCTTAAGTTTGAGAGAGACTTTTCTATCACAAAACAAACCCGATGCATTCCTCCACTTCAACCATCCAACTTGAATTCCGCTGATAATATCCCCATCTATTTTGGGGATTGTGACTAGCTCTTACATCAGCGCGACATTAAAATTTATTTTTTTCATGCTGATATTAAAGAAGTCTACATGAGTATTCCCTCTCTTCTTGGGAGAGTCAAGTCAACTTTGGCAAGATATGCAAGCTTTAAAAAAAAAATTATACAGTACACGACTTGGCTGATTATCAAGGGTGATTAAGGCACATGTATTATCTCAACACTAAGTTGATCACACTATGTTCATGAATTATATGTCAAACTATGAAATTTTCATGCTGATTGTTTATGTTGATTATATTATCCTGCTTGGAAATGATGAGGGAGATATAGCAAATTTAAACAACTTCCAGCAAAAGAATTTGATATTAAAGCTTGGAACAACTTTGATAGTTCCTTGGTTTGATATTGCACAATTAAAGGATGATATTAGATAATTCTGTAGTTCTAAATATTTATGGTGGGCACTAAAGATGAAAGTCCTCATATAGATATAGGAAGATATCAAAGACTTGTCCAGAAATGATTTATTTAACAGATAGGAGGAGATCAAATATTTGCTTCTTAGTTAGCATGGCCAATAGATTCATAAATAATCCAACAATATCTCATATGGGGGCTATTTTTGGATCCTTCAACATCTAATGGAGAATGCTGACAAAGAACTATAGTTCAGGAAAATTGCAAGAGAAATGTGGAAGTGTCCATTGATGTAGATTAAGCAATTTTATTACTAAGAGGAGACCAGATACTAGATATTGCATATATGTGGGAAAATGTACTCGAATGAAGAACATAAGAAATAGGAGACCGTTGCCATTAAGTAGTCCAGTGAAATTATTGTGCGATAATAAAGCTACCATTGGCATTGATAATTACAAGAACAAATGGGAGAGAAAAGAAAGGAATAGTGAATCTTATTATGAAACAACCTGTTACAAGGGTCTATATATAGACTAAAGCTAACACAATGAATGGTACAGATGACAAGCTAAAATCTAACGGTACAAATAAATCGAGACATTTAATATCCCCGCTCAAGTTAACCATGGTTAACTTGTTTCTAAGCTATAAAAACCGAGTGGAAGACATTGTTTTTGTGAAAATATCAGCTGGTTGGTCTAAAGAAGCAATGTGATGAACGATGATATGTCCATTCTTGATGCAGTCATGGATAAAGTGATAATCAACTTCAATATGTTTAGTTCTTGCGTGAAACACTAGATTATTTGCAAGAGCTAGGGCCGAAACATTGTCACAATAGAGAGGTGTAGGCTTATAGCAGGGAATGTTGAAATCAGATAGCAATCTCCTTATCAACATGATGTCACTTGCTGCTGAGTCTAGAGCTCGATATTCCGCCTCCGTGGAGGATCAAGCAACAATAGGTTGTTTCTTGACAGACCATGAGATAAGATTATCTCCTAAGAATTCACAATATCCTGAAATCGAACGATGATCATTGGGATTCACTGCCCAATCTGAGTCAGTAAACGCTTGAAGTTGAAATGTAGAAGGGAAAATGGGCAGTGAATATTCAGTCATGCCTTTAAGATATTGAAAAATTCATTTGAGGAGCTAGTAATGTAATTTGTATGGTTTATGCATATGTTGACAAAGATAGTTGACGGCAAAGGCAATATTCGGTAAGGTGATAGTCTGCAGTGATCCAACTAATTGTTTGTTTACTTTGGGCTGATCAAATTAATAGTTTGGAAGACTCGGATAGTGACGGTAGCTTAGAAGGCAGTGAACTAGTCACAGATTTACATTGAAGCATGCCATTCTTGTTGAGGAGGTTTGTAATATACTTTTTTTGAGACAAATGCATACATGTAGAAGTAAAAGTGATCCCTATTCCCAAAAAATAAGTAACATGACCCAAGTTTCGTAAGCTAAAAATATTATGTAGTGTCTGTAAGAGATGTTGAAGCTCGGCTAAATTATTTCTTGTAAGCAACAAATCATCCATATATATAAGTAGATACATAACATTAAAACCTTTTTGAAAAATCAGAAGAGATGGGTTGGTTTTGCTTGCAGTAAAGCTGAACTGAAGTAAGGCATAGGACAATGTGGAGAACCATTGTCTAGGGGACTGCTTTAAACCATAAATTGCCTTGTGAAGACAACAGACATGAATGGGATATTGAGAATCAATAAACCCCGGTGGTTGCTTCATGTATACTTAATCAGATAAGGTTCCATGCAGGAACACATTGGAGACATACAAATGGTAGACTGTCCATTGATTTGTAATAGCCACAATAAGCAAAAGTCTAATTGTTGGAAATTTAGCAATATGACTAAAAGTATCCGTATAGTTAAATCAATATTCTTGTTTAAAGCCTTATGCAAAGACATGATTTGTGACGTGTAATGATACCATTTGAAATAAATTTCATTTTAAACAACCATTTACAACCCAATATATTTTGATCGGGTGAAGGAGGAACCAACGACCAAGTACCCTGAGCTTGCAACGCTTGAAATTCAGTCGACATGGTTGTACGCCATGCAAGAAATTTATTAGCTTAAGAGAATGAGGTGGGGGAGAGAGGTATGACATTGTGTTGAAGATCAAATAACTATTTTGGTTTAAGTGGACCAGTTTACTGCCTTGTAATCATGGGATGATGGGTTACAAGAACAGAGGATGAAATTGGCTAGTGTAATATGAGTAGCATTAATTGAGCTGGAGGGAGAAATAGTTGGAACAGTAGTAGAAGTAGTGTTATTTGGTGAATTAGTGTTAGATTGATTGTAAGAAGAGTTGATAGAATGCGGTTGATGAGATTCAGTGAACGAAGGAGGAAAACTCGAGTGAACAGATGTGGGAACCAAAGTAAAGGGAGGAATAAACAAAGGTGATGTAGACTGAGAATGAGACTAAGTAGTAATGATCTGAGTCGGGTATGACCGAAGTGGAAATTCATGTTCAACAAAATTGACATGATGAGATATATAAATACGACTTGTGAGAAGATCAAGGCACTTGTATCCAGCAGTATTATCAGCATAATCGAGAAAAACACATGCAATAGCTCTAGGCTGAAGTTTGTGGCATTGAAAAGGAGGTAACCACGGATAACATAGGCAACCAAACACCCAAAGGTGATTATAATCCGATTCTTGTTTAAATAAACACTGATATGGGGATAGTTTATTTTTAGAATGTATTGGTAACATGTTTATTATGTAAGCAGCAGTTAACAATGTATCTACCCAAAAATGATTAGGAACATTAGCTTCAAATAATAAAGCACGCATTGTTTCAAGTAAATGCCTGTGTTTTCTCTCTGCTATGTCGTTTTATTGCGGGGTATATGGACAAGTAAACCTATGAGCAATGCAAGACTTTTGAAAGCATTTTTTAAATTATTTATTAAGATACTCTCCCCCTCGATCAGACTGAATAGCTTTTATAGTTATTTGAAATTGATTTTCAACCAGATTTTTGAAATGAATAAAT
Source organism: Dendrobium catenatum (assembly GCF_001605985.2). Taxonomy (NCBI): domain Eukaryota; kingdom Viridiplantae; phylum Streptophyta; class Magnoliopsida; order Asparagales; family Orchidaceae; genus Dendrobium; species Dendrobium catenatum. Next base: position 516,514 of record NW_021319529.1, on the reverse strand, counting down.
GTTTGGAAAACCTCGGATTTCTGTTTAAGAGGGAAAACCCAAGTGTAACGTGTAAAATCATCAACAAACAAAATGTAGTATATGTAATTTTGAAAAGAAGCAATTGGGGAAGGGCCCATACTATACATCATTGTGAAGTATTTCTAAACAAGAATTGGTTTTAGAAATAGTAGAAGAAAAAAGTTAAGCGATGTATTTTGCATGAGCACAAGGGTCACAATGAAAACTATGTTTCAGAATATGAAAATAACTATTGACACATTGAAGAATATCTACAGCAAGGTGTCCAAGTCTTTAATGCCAGATAAAAACATTGCTAGAAACTGTGAGAAGAGATGTAGGATGCAAAGCTGAGATGGCAGCGGGTGTGAGATCAATAGGATACAGTCTGTGACGGATGGTACCCCAGAGAAGAGGCTGATGCGTCTGAGAATCCTTAATAGTAAATCATTAGAATAAAAAATAATATAGTATTTGTTATCTTTGATTAAACGGTTAACATAAATCAAATTATGTGTAACAGTAGGAATATGAAGCAGATGATTAAGTCAAAACTTATAGGCAGGTGTAGGCAGAATGCCTTGACCCGAATACGCAATGGGAAGCTTATTCTCATTTCCAACTTGAACTTTTGAATTACTTGTATATGGTTGCATAGATTGAACCTGAGAAACATCGAAGGTGAGATGTGTGCTTGCACCGGAATAAAAAAATCACTGAGCCGGAGGAGTTTCGTCATGAGCCAAGAATACCAGAGGAGTGGATGGTTGGTATGAAAGATTGGAACTATGCCAACAGTTTGCAGCTGAATGTCCAAATTTTCTACAAATTTGACAATCAACTGGAGCTGCGATCGACGATTTCCACGAGTAGGTGGAAACTGAGAGCGACCACCTCGTTGATTTGATGAGCGATCGCGAGATCTTCCTCTAGAATGCCTGTGATATGCCGTATGAGCAAAGGAGGAATCCATAGTATTATGATCAGAGGTATCCGAACGAGTTTTGACAGCTATATTGGTTTCTTCCTTACATAGTAAGGCATATAGATCATCCAAATGAATAGGATGCAACTTCGTTCGGATGGATGTATTGAATGCATTGTAAGAAGAAGGAAGGCCATTAAGCGTGTACAGGATAATGTCTTCTAGTTCTATATGTGAGCCAGCGGCGTTAATGTCGTCAACCTGTTGTTTGATATCTTTATAGGTATTGCACCATAGCGCGATCCTTCATCTATAGCTGATGAAGTTTGTTCTTTAGTTGCAAGATATGCAATCGATTTGATGATTGTAATCGACGTTCTAACATGAACCAAATTTCCATGCAAGAATCAAGATTGAGAATGTATGTCAAGATTGATGGAGAGATTGTAGAAAATAGTGTGGATGCCAAATTTTGATCAATAAGCAGCCAAGAACGGTAATGAGGAATAATGGCTACAATATAATCATCAAGAACCACTTGTTTTGATGGATTCAAAATCTCACCATCAAGATAGCAAAAGAAATTATTTGCAGAGAAGAGTTTTGTAATTTTCTATCGCCAAATGTGATAATTATCAATAGTAAGTTGAGTATTCAAAATGGTTTTCACATTTGACATCAAATATTTTAATTGAGCAGGAATCAAAATCTCGATGGAAGAAGTTGAGATCGGAGGAGAAGCAGATGAGGTAGATGAATTTTCTTGCTTCGCCATTGGAGACGATGACAAGAGGAAGAAGAAGAAGAAAAAAAATTACCTGGTTAGCTCTGATACCATGATAACAGCAAGAACATGCGAGAGAAGAAGGAAAGGAATAGTGAATCTTATTATGAAACAATCTGTTACAAGGGTCTATATATAGACTAAAGCTAACACAATGAACGGTACATATGACAAGCTTAAATCTAACGGTACAAATAATTTGAGATAGTTAATAGCCATTACAAAGAACTCAATCCTTCATGATTGGACCACTCATATACAGATTGATCATCCTCGGTAAATATTGATGGCAATACTATCATATTGATTTATACTCATTTAAATCTTTGAATAACTAATATTCTTATTAGGGCCATAAAACATAACAATTTTGAGAGTCTTAACTCCAAGGTGGATATGATTGATATGTAATATCCAACTTAAGGTGGAGTATTGAAGACTTTTAATGTGCCTAGATCTTGGAGAGTTCATAGGATCTTCCTGATTTCAAATTGATGTTCGTTCACCTACATAGTTGAACGGACACAATTCTGTAAATCAGTTCATATTTTCTAGTTCTGTGGCTGTTATAACCGTTGTAAATCTGTAAGTTTGCACCGATTGTGACCGCTGTTAAATTAAGCACATCGACAAAACTACCCCGCCGGTCCATAAACCGTTGTGGAATGTCGTTGCAACACATTGCAATTACAGCGGTCATGCAACGGTCCTAAATTAGCTGAAGTCTTCTCCCAAATAAATGATCAAGAGAATCTACCATCAATAGCTAATGTCCCTAGATCTTGGAGAGTTCATGGGATCTTCCTGATTTCAAATTGATGTCCGTTCACCTACACAGTTGAACAGACACAATTATGTAAATCGGTTCATATTTTCAAGTTCTGTGGCGGTTATAACCGTTGTAAATCGGTAAGTTTTCACTGGTTATGACCACTACTAAATTAAATAATTCAACAAAACTACCCCGCCGGTCCATAATCCATTGTGGAATGTCGTTGCAGCACATTGCAATTATAGCGGTCGTGCAACGGTCCTAAATTAGCTGAAGGCTTCTCCCAAATAAATGATCAAGAGAATCTACCATCAATAGCTTCCTTCTGTTTTAATATGCCATTGGGGATTGTAACAGTATAAGCTCAAAACGAAAATAAACTAATCTAAAAATTAAGCATATTTTGCTGTGTTTTGATACTTAAAATTTCAGAGCCAGTCAATTCTATATGCTCTTAATCTTTGAATTCCTTAGTTTTTTTCTGCTTAGTTGATATTGAATTTAAAATGTGGTATATGGAAACCATTGAAATGGATGGGTAATAGAGCCGTGTAGCTGTATGAAGTCCTATTTTCCGTTGTAATTTACTACGTTTGGAGAAACAATTAGATTAATAATGTGCTAATTATCCTCTGATCTCAATTTTATTTGGCCCTAAGTTGGGCCTTCGTTGATAATAATTTGCTCATGTTTTGATAATCTCTATTGTGTTTATGCTTTACAAATTCTAAATTGGTTATAAATTCATTTCCAGCTCCCAAAATAACTTAGCTCATGTATATAAATAAACAAATGAGGAGTAATTTTCAGCTTTTTTAGAATTCACTATTTAGTTTATTTATAATGTATTTAAACTTGATTAGATTTGGATTGGACAAATTCTAAATACACTGCTTATATAAAGCATCATTTGTTACTACTACCCGAGAAATTATTCTGTGCGGAGACCGGATGCAGAACGTTGTCCGGAGACCAACCAGAATGAATCACATTAGCGGTACCGAGCCGCAATACCGAGCACATGGCTGGCGTGGCGCATTTTGATTGATCTCCGTACGGCATTCGGTGTCCACACAGAATAATTAATCCTACTACCCACCCCCTCCCATTGTTGCTGGTCACCCCCGCTTCCCTGATCACCACCTATCCTACCAGCATTGTTGCCAAATTTTTACTTTATTTATTTATTTTTTCAAACCAAATAAAAAAGAATAAACTTTTATATTTATAGTTTCCTCAACCAAATTACTTAAAAGTGTATGTTATGTTTATTCTTTCTACATTGTTTTTTTGTTTAATTGAAATCTTTTCATTATTAAAAAATTATCATAACTATGTTGTAACTTGAAAACGGGCTTGCTCGATAATTCTGGGAGGCAACGTAAACGTAAAACCAAGAAGTAATGACTCTCTTATTTCTTATTTTGGAAGTTTGCTTCAATTCCGGTTTGCGTTACTTTGGTTGCGATGCTGGATTTAACGGTTTGCAAAGCTGCGCCTTGGATGGCCAGGGTTGGTTGGCAACCTTGGTGGCTTGATTTTTGGTTGCTTCTCGATTTGAATGTTGTCTGCACTCCTTAGATGCTGGCAACTAGGTGTCGGTCTGAGTTCGAAATTTTTCGTTTTTGCCTATCCAACTCTAATTTTGTTTCACTGATGTTCTTTTCTTTGTTTTTCATTGATTGTATTTCTATGGATGTGGCACTGTTTGGAGTCTTCTGTATGCCTGTATCTTTATTTTGAAATGGATTTTTAGTTTGCCTTCAAAAAAAATAGCTCCATTGTTTTGAAGGATCTTTATATTCCATTTAAAGCACCTCCACTTTCTTACGTTTTTCGTTCCTAGTAGAACATGTCAATATTGCATTTTATTACTAAGATTATTATATTCTAAATAAATTGTAAAGATAGATATCAACTCCCTTCCAATTCTCTAAAATTTCTTATTTGAAATTAGAAACTCCTCAAAACTGAACCATCTCTCATTAAGCATAAAAATATTAAAAATATGAATTTCAATTTTGTGAACTTATATATATATATATCCAGTTGAGTAAATCATTCAAAAAGATATATCAAATACTTAATTTTTATTATAATCTTCTACGTCAACCTATGATACTTAAATTTTATTATAATCTTCTACATCAACACAGGAGATCAATATTTTTGGAAGCTAAGTATATTGTAAGAACTGGCTGGTCTGGTTTAGCTGAATCAAACCCTATGCTGAAGTAGGCGAGCGGAATAGGGCGAATAGTTAACAAAGCAGAAGAGTCAAGAGGGAAAAACCATGGGCACGGGAGGACCTAGCGGAATGCAATCGTGCAATGGAATGAAGGAATGCATATGGGAGTGAAAAGAAATGATACATCATGCGAGATAACTCTGTTATGCTCCATCGAGTATCGCTAAATAAGAGAAATTTAAGGGAAAAGGGGTCTCGTGAATGAAACCTACGAGCAAGTTGCCAAGTAGGAGATCGAGAGAAGGAAAAAGAAAGGGACCGTGGGATGAGCTTGAGAAGCGAATGTGGGAGACCGAAAGGGCAAGTGTCAAAGAGAGGAAGAAAGAAGATGCATGCGTGCGAGTTAGGGCTCGGGATTGGCAGCATCGGGAAATAAGGTAAAAAAAAAATTTAAAGAGAAATAATACTTAATTAAAATGTTGATAAATTTTAAATTATTTATTAATGAATTTGTAAAAATAAAATACTAAATATAGTTAAGAACTTTTATTTAAAAATTTAAAATAACTTAGAAGAAATTAATGTTAAATTTAATGTTTAAAAATAAAATTAGTTAGTATTGTTGCGTCCAGAAGTATTCGCGGCGGTAGAGAAATATTATATTTAACGTCTTAGCATTGTACGAAGATCTGGCACGCAAGCAGATAAGGAGAGGGTCTAGCATTTATGAGACACCAAGATTTTTACGTGGAAAACCCCTGTAAAAGGGGGAAAAACCACGGGGCCTAGCCCAGTTTGAACGAATCCACTAGTATTTGCAGTCGATTACAAATGAGACCCTTCCATGGGAGAAGGCCTTAGCTTGATGTACATCTTATGGAGTACATTACATGATGTAAATACAAAGATCTACTATCGACGTATTCGCTTTGTTAGAAGGACTGTAGTCGGCGTGCTACGTAGGTCAGGAGGACCGTAGTCAACTGGCGGCGAAGGACTGTAGTCGGCGGGCAACGTAAGTCAGGAGGACCGTAATCGGCGGGCGACGGAGGTCGGAAGGACTGTAGTCGGCGGGCGACATAAGTCAGGAGGACCGTAGTCGGCTGGCGACGGAGGTCGGAAGGACTGTAGTCTAACGACAAAGATCAGTAGGACAGCATCAGGTAGAAGTCCAGCAATGAAAAGAAATGCATCTTCGCATAGACGTCCAGCGGAGTCCGATAACCGGTAGAAGTCCGGCGTCGGGTAGAAGCTTGGCGAAGAGTGAAGGTCCGACTCTTTACTAAACACAATTGATCATGTTGAATTAGGAAGACTTATATTTTATATCATAGAGATGGCATCTATCCTATATCATAATGTATATTATATAAATCAATATGAAATGATATGGAAAATGTAAATGAGATGATTTATGTAGAATGATTGTATGTACATGCTGACTGATTAAGACACCTCCTTATGGTACTGGATGGGGACATAATATAAGCATGCACGTAAATGAAAAAAGTTATAAAAAAGAAAAAAATAAATGAAAAAAGAGTACCTTCATTGATACTATTTTATACAGTGGATACTATGACGATTGTGTTATTTACAAAAAAGGATTAATATAAAGATAAAGATATGATAATGATACCTATAATGTTGATGGTCATGTTTGAAATGAATCTAAACAGAATTATTTTATGTTTGGAACTAAGCATACATATTGTTTCAAAGGTCTTGTGTTATTGTAATTTAGATGCATGATTTATTCATTGAGTTATTTTATGACTCACTCCTAAATTTATAAATTAACATGTATTATTCAAAGCATAAAATGAGTAGAAGAGGTTAAAATGCGTATCATAGGCGAGATACTCAGAATAAAAGTTATTTATATAATTTTATTTCAAATTGTTTTGAGGTTTTAGTGACTCCTTAAAAAATTTTATTGGGGATAGTTTTAGCAAATCAAAATTTAATCAACCATCCGACCGATCGTTCCCGTCTCATTAATTCGGGTTTCCGGGCCGAGTCATGACATATATAACACAATTCAAAGAAACCATAACTACTTCTTTTGGCTTGTTGGGGCACCTATCAAATAGGATTTCAATATTATTTTTTTATGATTGCATAGAATAAGAAATTACTGCTATTCTTCTTTCACCTTTGTATTAAGAAGAGGGATGCATGCAATAAAATTTACTGATAATATGTTGGCAACACATTTATAAAAAACATAGCGAATTCCTATCAAATATATAAATATATATATTTTTCCAATCTTAGAAGTTTATGAACTATCACCTCAGCTTTGAAAATGATGCTTAAGCTTGCTTGAGGTTTAGCAAAAGTATGATACGTTCAAAAGCAAAGCCATGCATCCTCAAAAAAGTAAAGGTTATACAAACTTCAATAAATGTGTAATTTGATAATAATATTAACACATTTAAACTATAGGGACAAATATTTATCTGTAATCAAACAATGTTAAGCCATCTCTGATCGATTTGCATATTTTTTGTGCGTCAACCTGGACAATATTTATTTATTGATCATTTTTTTTTTTTGCATATTCATTTGCATCCTAACATAGGGCAGGCTATTAAAACCCATATTATAAGGTCTTAGAAGCATTCTAAAACCTCCAAAATGACCTCGACGCTCAAAATCAAGACATTGCCTAATTATTGATTTTATGTCATTCTCAGAGAAATATCGACTAATAATTTGATCTTTATACCACCTAAATAAGAGCAGCATACCCCAAAAATAGAACTTCGTATCTTTGGATATAAGACATGTTAGCAAGAAGAACCCCACTAAGAACATAATTCACCTATAAACATAAGGTATGCCAAACAAATGCACAACAAATAAATGCTCATTAGGAAAAATCTCATTAATTTCATAATCATTAAGTATAGATTTTTTTTAACTTTATCCTAGATAAGCGATGAACCACCTAATTTTTCTTTTCCATCCTATTAAGAATCTATACATCAAATTCTTATAACAAAAGAATCAACCTCACCAATCTAGCTTGACACCTTTCTTTATCATAAGAAATTTAATAACATAATGATGATGGGGGCTTATGTTGAGGTAATTTGAGACTCACCGAGTTTGACGAAATATGATTAAGATTTCTTTGATATAAAATTAGTAACAGCTTACTAAATTACATAAGTATATGTACCAAATTAAATTATAAAGTGAAAGAGTTGAGTATCAAATACATGAGAAAGTGTTCTGCTAAATTGCAACTTACCTACTACTGCTTATTTCAAATGCACCACTTATCGTACTAAAATGAAAAAGATATTTGTGGTTTATGTCACTAAAAGAATATAAAGACTTGCAAAAAATATTTCTGATACTTATGAGAATAAGAAGTTTTGGTCTAACGAAAATAAATAACATAGTTTTATGAATGAGACTCTTAATAATAGAAGTGGATAAAAGTCTATGCATCCCTAGATCTTTGTCTAGTTTGTAGGGGTGAAAAGAAAAGTTTAAAGCCTTTCTAATTTTTTACTATCTCCATAGAATAAAAAATATTCAAATATCATATGTTTAGGCATGCCAATATTCCATTTCAATATGTTTAGGTATGCCTTCCACTTCAATATTTCCATGAACAATTTGCTCCATAACATGGCTTTTTTAATTTGAGATATTCCGAAAATAGCCAAAAGGGATATTCCAAATTCCAACCTAATAAAACTCCAAAAAATTTAGAACTCCTATATTTATTTACTGTACAATCCTAATACATCCAAACAAACAATCCTTGAACCAATTCTAATATCTCAGACACAATAAAACCAATATATTGGGTTCTATGTCTTTTATGTTTTCCACATGAAAAATGACTCCATTAATTACCATGCCATTGTAGTGTTGCGCACGTATGAATGAGCCCAAAGCTAGTATTATTAACTCTTCTATTTCATTTTCTTGAGTCTTCTTCTTCTTATAGTATTTAAATAAACAAATCATAAAATGATTAAATTTTACATTTTATGATACGAAGAAATAACTAGGTATCTCACTATGATTGATTTTAGTTTCAGCACCTAGAGATACCTGAAACAATAGTTTGTACACTCATCTATGATTTTTTCCTCTATAATGGGAACTTATTGCCTAGCTTTGCTTCCTTTGTTGTTGTTCTAATAGAAGCACAATGGCAAACTTAGGCTTCGTTTGGGGCGGCTTTTTTTCTGCTTCTTAAAGCAACTTTGTGGGCTCCGAAAATTCGGCCCCGGCCTCCGCCCGACTTTTCTTTTTCTTTTTGAGGGGTGTTTTAATAGAATTAAGTTCCGGGATAAATTTTGGAAGGCAGATGGGTTTGTAGATAAGATACTACCCAGAGATTTCACCCTCATTTTGCGAGGACTTTTTGATATGAGTTCTGGTTTCCTATAGGCGCAAGCCCTTATAGTTAATTACCCCTCCCGATAATGAGAGAAAACTTTCGATTAAGGCAAGTCATCAATCAGATACGTAGAGATACGTGTTACCTGGCATATAGTAGCAGCATGGGATTGAGAATTGGAAGTTAATTTGAATTTTTTGGAATTTGGAAAATTGATATTTAAAACAAAAATTTTACCATCTTCCACTTAAAGCTGATGGTCGGGAAATGGATGATGGACCCGATCAAGATCCCATGATTCCGTCCTCCCTAGTCATCGTGGTCCCTGGTCCACTTAGTCATAGGAGGTAGTCGACCGAACCTGATAGAAGGATCCTTATCGGCAGTCATGGGTTGCTTCATCCAAGGGAACCTTGTAGACCTAGGATGAGTGTTTGTCTAAGGGGGAAAATTTAAATCCATCTTAGCTAACAGAGGGCTTTGTGCTCAATCAATTATATCATATTGATTCATATCTTAAGAATTTGATACCACTAAGGAGTATATTGGCTTTGGTCATAACCAATATTTCATGGTGTTATTTGGTGGTAAAATCACTAGTTTCAGAGGGCCCTAGGTCATAACCATTTATCATGCAATACCATTTGGCGGAAAACAGCCGGTTAGAGCACACGTACCATGTCTATACTAGTAGGAGATTGTTTAAGAATGGATTCTAGTGATATTTTCGACCAGACATTTATCTCCATGTGAGCTGAAGTTATTTTCAAATTTGTCCTCCCCGACAAACTTTTGGTGAAAGGTAGATATATTTTACTTTAAGTGTTTGATAGTATTGTTTCAATTTTAAATATTATGGATTTCAATTACTTTGGGATTTTTGGAATTTTGAATGTTTGGGATGTTATTTTGAAATATTTTGAATGGACCCCTCTGATTGAGATTTTTTATTTAACACGGTCATCATCGGGGTGTTTGGGGTCATTTTCATTTGACAATATTTGCAATTTATAGATAAACCTTATCGACTATATCGAGTTATCGATAGAGGATAGGGTTTCATAGGTTTTATGCCTTCATTACTGAATCCTCTTTATTATAGGCCTTGAAGGCCTAATATGAATATATTAAAATAAATATATCGGTCGTCATAATCATATATTTATTTGATTGTTTGAACCTTATCAACTCCTATTGGTCCACATAGAAGGATCGGGTTCGAACTTGAATTCACTTATTGACTCGCGCAATATCCCTAGACGTTACATGTGTACCAATAACATGCTCGCCGGGGCCCATGCAGGTGTTTGGGAGTATTTGTTAATTATTTATTGAATCTTGATGACTCCTATTAACCTGCTTAGGAGGATCAGGTTCAAATTTATTGACACGCGTAGTATCCCTATATGTCACGTGTATACCAATAATACCCTTGTCGGGGCCCATGCTATTTTTTTGGGGTATTTTATAATTATTTGCTGAACCTTATTGACTCCTATTTACCTGCTTAGGAGGATCAGGTTCAAATTTAGTCATCTGCGTAGCATCCCTGGACATCACATGTGTATTTATAACACACTCATCGGGACCCATGAGGGTGTTTGGGGGCATTTTATGATTATTTGATGAACCTTGTTGACTCCTATTTAACTGCTTAGGAGGATCATGTTTAAATTTGTTGACCCACACAGCATCACTAGACATCATGTCTGTACTAATAACACGTTCGTCGGGTCCCATGCAAGTTTTGATTGCATTTACCCCTTTTTTGTGTACATGTGTGTATACAAATTACAGTGTATATACGGGGTACTTTAAAATATTTGTGAACGCCTTCTGTCTTCTTGCATAGATATTATGGATCCAGTGGCGTGGCATTGTAACTTGTAGACGCCTTCTATCTGCTTATATGAGTGTTACAAATCCGATGGCATGGCGTAGCAGCTTTTGAATTGAGTTGTTCACTGCTTTGTACATGTAGAGTGTCGTGCACTACTTATTACTTTTTGCAAATGGATTATAGTGCACTAACTAATTTCTTATTTTTATTAATAGGTATTATTATCTACTGTAGTTCCCTTGCATTCTTCTTGTAGATAGCATGCTAAGTGTATAGTAGATTTCCTACACAAGCTCGTTTAAACTTATATTTGTTGCATTCCTTATGTATTTTGCTACAGACTTTGGTCTTTACAACACATCCACTACTATTATAGGTAGATGTATTCATTCGTAGACTGGAAATGACTACATGATACTGCATTTACTGAAGTCTTTTTGCATTTACTCATAAGTGGCATATTGTATATACATCTGTATTTGTAGAGAAATTGTATGTATTGCAAATCTTTCATCATCACTTATGGAAGGTTTAGTGTAATCGTTTAACACTAAATTCTTATTGATTGCAAGTACAACCTTAGCATTTATTGCATGCCATTTTTTTGTCACCCATAGAACTTTGTAGGTGCATGTATCTTCTACATTCCACCTATCTCCATTTGTTGAGGATTTGTAACGAATCCATTACACTTACTTATTGCTCAATTGAAGGCCATGAGTCGTCTCAATTTTGTTGTTTGTCTCTCATATGTGATTATTGTTCGTTGATGCTTACTCATATGAATCATTGTATTTACTTAAGTGATTGATTCAAATTTTGCATGTCAATTACCACCACTTGTAAGTGGAATGTTTGCTAAAGGCTTTGCACTTTAGCCTGCAATCAAGCCACATATTCCTTTTAACTTTCAATGTTTGCAAAGTTTGATAGGCATGTTTATATATGTTGGTCTTGATTATAAAGATGCCATCACATTTGTAGGTAGGCCATTGTATACCTGATTTGCTCATGGATGCTCATTGTACCATAGATCTATCATGCTTGTTGATATACAACACATTGTATGTTGGCATTTGTACTTTTGAAGATCTTTAATCTCTATCGAAGATTTCATATTGTTGATCACAAGCAGGTTATAGTTAGAGTTCCTTTGCTTGTATTAAATGTTGGTGTCCATTTGAAAGTTGTTGTGGATTCATCAAAATGCCAGTTCTTGTGGTGCATTCAAGTTCAAGTCCAAAGAAAGTCATTCATATGTTCAAATAAAGTTCAGGCTCAATATGAGCCCCTTCCATTCGTCGAGTCTCCTTTTGTTCATCAAAGTCTTTACTTCAGTTCAACTATTCAAGTCAAGTTTGATTCAAGTTCTTTGTTCATTTGAGTTTGAATCAAACTATTTTAAGTCATGTTCACTTAATATTCAAATTAAGTCCAAGTTTGAACTCATTAGATTCAAGTATATTTTGTTAATTATTTGCTTTGTGTCCAAATATAAGTCCATTTCATTGTTCAAGTTTATTGTCAAAGTTTTGGTTTTGCTTGAGTCTAAATCAAGTCCACAAGTTCACTGTCAACTTGTCCAAGTCCTTGTTCAAATTCAATTGAAGTTCAAACCTTTTGTGACCCATTTAAATTCTAGTTTATGTTCAAGTTAAGTTCAATGTGATTTGGTCCAAGCTTAAGCTTCAATCTGAGTCCATAGTGCAAGTTCAAGTTTTGGTCCTCAACTTGTTCATTTAAGGTTTTAGTTCACTTAAATCCCATTTCAATCAAGTTTAAGTACAACCTCGTGTTCACCCGAAATTTCAGCAGCCTCCCGACATCTCCCCCATTTAGGGGAAACTACGAGAAACTAGGCCTTCCCACCACACGCAATAAAGGAGTGTATGGTATATGTCATTAGACACTGCGACCATGATCTTCATTCTCACCACGCACAATAAAAGCATGTATGGGGTCTTCGAGGGTACCTATTTAAAAAGACAGTTTGCTTTCCCTCACTCTAGGGTACTTATGAGTAACCCCGCCTCATCATAGGCATCACACCGGATTCTCATCTCACCACGCATAATAAAGACGTGTATAAACGGTTTTTCGATGTACCATGAACTTTGAAATGGGGCTTTTAGGCGATTACAGGCCTCGTCGTAGGCATCACACCGAGGTCTCATCCCACCATGCACAATAATGACATGTATAGGCGGGTTTTTAGTGCGCCTCAAACTTCAAGAGTGGGAATATGAGTTTTGGAAAGTTTATATCTTTACGGGATTATCGGCGGTGTCGACATGCATATCAAGGTAATAATCAATTATAATGAACTAAAATTAATTATAGTTAATAATAATTAACTATAATTAACTATAGTATATCATAATCAACAATAATATATTGCATATAATTATCTAGAATTAATTATAAAAATTTATAACTAATTTTAATTAATTATAATTAAATAATAACTAATTATAGTTAGCTATAATTAATTATCTTTAACATAAGAAATCATAATTAATATTAATTATAATTAACTATAAGTATTTATAACTAATACTAATTAACTTTAATTAATGAGTAATTAATTATGACCAATATTAATTTGTTATAATTAATTAGTCTAGAGAGAGAATGACTACGTAGGTTTGAGTGGAAAGGGCTCGGGTAGATAGCTAGGGCAGAGGACTTGGGCTCTGGTTCAAGTTGTGAAGGGGTTTATGACTAGATTGATGGGAGAAGGCAAATGCAGGCATCAGCTAGGGTTGAATCAATGGTATAGATGGTGGGTCAGCTATAGAGTTCGGTGGCTTGAGGTCTGGTTTAACCCAAAGCAAGAGAAGATCGGAAGGGGGTGCATCTATAGGCAGAGATGGGGAGATCTGACGTCGTCCTAGAGCGAGAGATTAGAGATCGAGTCGGATATGGAGTTTTGTTGAGAGGTTTGTTTGGCTGCTTACGTTCAAAAAAGGTAGGTGGTACCGGAAGTGTCGTGGGAGGTCTGCCAAAAGAAGGAATGGGAGAAGAGCTCGAGCAGGTAGAAAATGGAATAAGAAGACTCCTTATCTCATTGCCACTTTAATAGACGAATGGAAACTTGAAAATATAGTAAATTTGTAGGTTTTGAGCAGGAATTACGGGATGCGATTCAAATAGTGCCGATCTGTACGAGGTAAACGAGATGTATGCAGGATTCGTGCTATATTATGGTATGTATTCTGTCTCTTTTTTATTTCTTTCGGCTATGATCCATAGGTCAAAAATCCCCCCCCCCCCCCCCCCCCCCCCCCCCCCCCGCTCCAACAAATATCGTACCCATCCAAAGCGAATCATATTTATCGTATGTTGATTGACCCTATGGATCTCTAAATATCTGCTCTTGATGTCATACAGAGGTTTCCATTTAGTAGATCACCAAAATCTGGTTTGATGTCACACTAACATTTTCATTATGTCAATCTCTTAGAGTCGATCTTTGTGCCTTCATGGATCCAGATCCATAGAGTATTCATTCATAGATTGATGATAGTAGGATGCACTGCCACTTTCTATTCTTTTTTTGGCATCACTGTCATCTTTAGTTTATAATCTTTCTGTATATGTTCAACATTTTTCTTTGTCATAATTATATATGGATGTGATATTTCTGTCGTATATGTACATATGTTGTTCATAATTTGTATGAGCTTGGTAGATTCATCATATGGCGGGACTCTGCTGCCTCCAAAATGAATTTTATCTTGCTCAAAATATACTTTATACTGATAGCACGTTCAGTCTACTGAGGATCTTCCACATTCTTCCCTTCTTTAACTGTATTTTGGTAAGAAATTTTAAACATTTATTTAGGAATCTCAGCACACAGTGTGATGTCGACCTAAATAAATATTTAAAATGCCCCCAGTCTTTAGGGACACTCGTAGATATCATCTAGGATACTTCTTTTCATAGCTTTAGCTTGAATCCTGAGATTTGGTTCCTTCTGTCCTGAGCTTATGCTGTGGACATTGATGAAGAATTACCTGATTTATCTTTACTGACTTGTTAGGTGGTTTTTGTATCTTCGACCCTATGTTTCTTGCTTTGGTGGGCTTGATGAAGGAGTATATATTGGTGACCCAAATCCTTTAGGCTTGCATTAGGTCGATGGAGAGAAGTCATCAATCTAGAGCTTTGTGCATGATGGACTTGTTGATGATGATGTCCTCTTAGTTTAGCTCTAGGCTCTATATGAACTTTATGATATTTTCTTCTGTCCTTTGCTTTGTGCTCTGATGGACTTGTTGAAGAAAAGTTCATTCGCTCCTCGCTTTGTGCTTTGCGAATTTGTTGAATGATTTGCAGGTTTTGAATTCAGTTGATAGTACCAAACTTGGGTAGTATCTTGATCCTTAACCATTTGAGGAGACTTTAATCTGAGTCACTTGAGTTCATCAGATCTGGCGAGTTAAGATTTAATAGCTCTTTGTCCTCGAGCTACTGAGATGGTGTTCGACATTTCTAATGGAATGTTGAGTAGATAGAGCTATCAACGATCCAGTCATATTTGGGTGTGTTGGATCTATCCTTTTACACTCATTCAGACTTCATACTTGAGCCATGGGAAATACGCTTCTTAATGTTGATTTTACTGAAGTTGATAGATTTAGAGTTCTCCTTTATGGTTGAAGATTTATAGTCTTCAAACATCTTGTTGGTTCTTACGACTCTTCCTTTCCAACTAGAATTTTGATTATTCGGTCAATTAGGGGAACTTTATAAACTATGATCATTTGAACTTGTCACGTTGGATTAGCCTTCGTATTTCATACAGTCCTTACTAACGGGTTGATAAAGTGGGGGATCCTCTACTACGACCTTTCTTATGACATGTTGAGTAGACAGAGCTACCAGCGATCCGACCATATTTGAGCTTGTTGGATCCGTCCTCTTATACCCATTCAAACCTTAAACTTTAGGCTATCGAAAGACTTCAAGCTTTTTTGGCTCAATTGGTTGGAGTGTGTAGTCATAAAAATATCTTTATTGACCTTTGAGTCTCGGTACGTTGGAGAAGGTGGTACCTCAATTTTTCAAAAGATTACTACATATACTTTGAAAAAAAAATTTTGTATTCTTCAGCATAAAAGAATATTTAAATAGATGATTTTAAATATTTATTTGGGGATCTCAGCATGCAGCGCTATGGGTGTCAATATTGGACCCGACACGAAAACCCGACCTGAACTCAACCCAAAAATTTCAGGTTTGGGTTGACCCGAACCCAAAGCGAGTCGGGTTCAAAAAATTGACCCGTTTGCAAAACCGGGTTAGGTTCGGGTTGACTCGGAAACCCGGGAATGACCGAGAATGACCCGAAAACCTATCTGCCCTGGGTTTCATGCCTCGATTGCCCCGGCTACCCACATGGTCGTGCGTCGCCAGCCCGAGACGGAGTCACATCGCCTGCCTGAGACGGAGTTGTGTCGCCTGCCCTGTGACGCGTGTTGCCTGCCTGACAGCCTGAGTTAGGTCGTCGCTGTGCTAGTTACATCGCCTCCTGACACCTTCCTAACATTGCCGCATAGCACCTGCCCCACATTGCCTGTACGGCTACACCGCTGCCACTGCCCTACCGGCGGCCGAGTAGTTGGACGACCGAATTGCGTGCGGTCGTGCAAAAAATGCCAGAGGATCGAACCCAAAGCGGGTTGGGTCAGGTTGACCCAAACCTGAAGTGGGCCAGGTTCGGGTCCAGAAAATTAACCCGTTTGTAAACACGAGTCGGGTTGACCCGAACTCGAATAGTGAAGGGTTAGTTCAAGGTTCGTTACGAACCCGACTAGTGACCCAAAATTGATACTCCTATGCAGCATGATGTCGACCCGAATAAATATTTAAAATACCCAATGTCTTGCATGGATATTTCAGAATATAATAAATTTGAGATTTTAAGACTTTAAATATTCATTTGGAGATCTCATCGTGTAGCATGATATGGACCCAAATAAATATTTAAATGTCCCCTGTCTCGTAGGGACATTTTAGATAGGCTTTATATCTTTGAGGTTTTAAATATTTATTCGGGAATCCTAGCACGCGGTGTGATGTTGACCTGAATAAATATTTAAAATGTACCCATTCTGATGGGGGATTTTGAAATGCATTCTTAATATATAAGAGAATTTCAAAATATAAATATAAGCAAGCTTTGATATATATACATATAAAGCTTTGATCATTATAAAATAAATTGGATATAAAATTTTCATGCATGATACTTTTTTAAATGTCGACCGTTGATCGATGACATAGGCCTACGTCCGTCTAGATCGATCAAATGATAAGCTACTCCTTGATACACCTTCTCAAAAATAAAGGGGCCCTCCCAATTGAATATGAACTTGCCACCAATTCTTTAGTGTGGAATGATTGGTCTTCTAAGCACCATAACTAATTCCCCTTCTTGAAATACCAGAGGATGCACCATGCATTCTATCAAATGATTTTGTCATTCTTGCTTGGTAGATTTTTCAGATTTTGTTGAGCTTGCAATCTAACTTCATCTAATGCGTCAAGCTCTTCCATTCTCAGGGGAGCATTTTGCATATGAGTGAGATCATTCTGGATTGCTACACGGAGTGGCGGTAGTTCAACTTCCAGTGATAATATGGCTTTAAAGCCAAACACTAGTGAATAAGGAGTGGCTTTGGTTGGCATTTTATAGGTTGTACGGTATGCCCATAACGCCTCTTCCATCTTCGTATGCCACTCTATTTTGTTCTTGGTAAGAATTTTCTTCAACAATTTTACCAGCATTTTATTGAAGGCCTCAGCCAAGCCATTTGTTCTTAGATTGTATATAGACGAGCACCGTCAATCAATTTTGTGCCGATCAATAAACTTATAAATTTTTATACTTTTGAATGACATACCATTATCCAAGATTATACGGCATATCACACCAAATCTATAGACAATATTATGGGTAAAGAAATTAATCACATGCTCGAATGAGACCTCTCTGAATAGAACAGCCTTTGCCCATTTGAAGAATTAATATGTTGCTGCCAAAATAAAGTGGTGTCTCGCAGATGATGGCATATCTATTAGTCCAATTATATTTATACCTCAATATTCAAATGGCCGGAACGCTACCATTGGGTGCAGAGGATTTGGTAATTGATGCATAACATCACCGTGAATCTGACATTTGTTTCACCTCTTAGCATGGTCAATATAATCTCTCACCATTATCGGCCATACCCATTCTTTTGATTTTAGTTGTCATCTTGGGACCTAACTGATATGCACAACAAAGTTCTTCATGGACTTCTACTACTATTTTATCAACTTCCTTGGTCCGTAGGCACCTTAGCAACATTTGATCAAAAGCTCGTCTGTACAACGTGTCATTGATAAATGCATATCGTAATACTCTCCTCCAAATTTATGTGGCAAGAGATTTGTCTGTCGGGAGTTTACTTTATTTGAAGTAGTCGATTAAGGGTTGCCTCCAATCATCTTCTACTTCAACATCCAAGCAATGCAACCACGATTCTGAAGCTTAACTAGCTTTGCATCTCTTGGCCACATGATATCCTTCTGGATAATTTTCCATAATGATCATATGGAGAGGTTGAGGGTCAACTAGAGTTTCATCCTGCTAACTTGAAGCTGTAATTCCCTCTACCTTCGGTAATTATAACAGAGCGGGCTCCAAGATCTGACGGTTGTAAACTCAGATGAATATTGACTTCTCCTCATTGCTTTTTGATATTTCCTTAGATGATTTGATGAAGTAATCTTCTTCGGCATTCTGTCCTCAAGAAATATGAACTATTTTAACATTTGACATCTACTTCAGGAGCTCAAGAGTTCACCGGTTGTAATGAGCGAACTCGACCTTACAAATCTTGTAAATTCCCCAGACTTGATATATCACAAGTTTAGAGTTACCAAAGATTTGAAGATTTTGAATTTTTACTTTGATCTTAATCTCCAACCATACCATTAGAGCTTCATATTCAGCTTCATTGTTGGTTTGAGGTTTAGCCAAACTGAATGAAAATCTCATTATGCTTTCTTTAGGTGGTATGAGAACAAGACCGATGCCGGCTCGGGCTCTTATAATATTTGGAGGTCGGGCATGTTTAATCGACGATGCTCTATCGAAGTACATCTCCCAAAATGATAGCTTTTTGTTCTCCTCGTCCTGCATGATTTGGTCATCGGAAAAATCATCATTGAGTGGAGAGCCTGTCGGGATAAGATGCGCGGCAAGAAAATCTACCAAGGCTTATCCTTTCGCCATCTTTTGCGGTATGTATGTGATATCAAACTGCAGTAGTATCGCTGCCCATCTTGCTAGCAACCTATCAATGCTAGTCTTGTCATCAAGAACTTCATAGGGTTGATCTTTGATATCAACGTAATTTTGTGAGACAACATATAGTGGCCAAGTTTCTGAATTGCAAAAATCAACACCAGGCAATGCTTCTTGATAGGAGAATAATGGCTTTCTGCTCTAATCAACCTCTGAATAATGTAGTAGAGTGCATTTTCTTTAATTTCTTGATTATTCTGGGCTAATAATTCTCCAAGGGACTCTTTTAGTGCCACCGTGTATATTATAAGAGGCTTCCCGGAATTGGCATTGTAAGAATGGACGGGTTCAACAGATATATTTTGATGTTATCAAATGCTTCATATCATTCTGCATCCCATTTAAAGCAGACATCTTTCTTCATTAACTTTGAAAATGGCTGACACCTATCTGTCATATTCGATATGAATCACTAAATGAAGGCCAGTTATACTTACAAGGAGCGGAGTTGGCGGAGACTTCTAGGAGGTGGCATCTCCATAATTGCATTGATCTTATTGGGGTCGATCTCAATTCATCGATGCCGAATGACGTAACTCAAGAATTTGTTGGAGGAGACCATAAAAGCACATTTGAGAGCGTTCATCTTTAAATCAAACTTTTTGATTCTCTCAAATATAATTCTCAGATCACTTAGGTGGTATTTGCTCTTTAATGGTGGATCTTTAGGGGTACACACTAGATATCATACCATTATTTGTGTATATTTTTCTAGTGATGTTGGTCTCCATATTTATTTTTCCCTTATACCGGGATTTTTCGGTAGTGGATTTTTAGATATGTGTCCAAGTATCACACCCCAATTGCTCACCGTATATATCTTTATTCTTTCTTTGCTCTACCATCATAATAGATGGTTATTTTTTTCTCTATCAGGATCTTTCAGTGATAGATTTATGGATATAGGTATCAAGTATCACATCCTGATGTTCACCGTATAAAGCTCAATTTACTTTTACCTCTATCAGGACCTTTTAGTGATGACTTTTTGGACATAGGGACTAAGTGTCATATTTTGATGTTCACCGTATAGAGCTCAATATTATCATTACTTTTTTTGCTGCTACTATATCGTTTAGAAAATTAGCTAAATATGGAAAGAAAAACCAATCCTCAGTGGAGTCGCCCGAAATCTGTGGGCTCCAAAAATTTGGCCCCGGCCTTCGCCCGACTTTGTTTTTTTCTTTTTCGAGGGAGTTTTAACAGAATTAAGTTTTGGGGTAAATTTTGGAAGATAGATGGGTTTGTAGATAAGTCATTACCTAAAGATTTTGCCCTTTTTTGCGAGGACTTTATGATATGAGTTCTGATTTCATATAGGCACAAGCCCCTATAATTAATTACCCATCTCGATAACGAGAGAGAACTTTCAGTTAAGGCTAGTCATCAATCAGATACATAGAGATACGTGTTATCTAGCATATAATAGCAGCATGAGCTTGAGAATTGGAAGTTTGAAGGTTTGGAAATTTAGAAAATTGATATTTAAAATAGAAATTTCACCATCTTCCACTTAAAGCGGATGGTGAGGGAATATATGATGGACCCGATCAAGATCCCATAATTCTGTGTCGTAGGTCATCCTGGTCCTTGGTTTACTTAATCAAAGGAGGAAGTCGATCCAACCTGACAGAAGGATCCTTATTAACAGCCATGGTTTACTTTGTCCAAGGGGACCTTATAGACCTAGGGTGAGTGTTTATTTAAGGGGACAAATTTGAATCCACCTTAGGTAACAGAGAGCTTTATGCTCTATTAATTATATCCTATTGATTCATCTCTCAAGGATTTGATGTCACTAGAAGCGTATTGATTTTAGTCATAACCGATATTTAGTGGTGCCATTTGGCAGCAAACCACTCGATTCAGAGGGCCTTGGGTCATAACTGTTTATCCTATGGTACCGTTTGGCAGAAAAACTGCTGGTTAGAGGACACGTACCATATCCTTACTAGTAGAAGATTGTTTGAGAACGAATCCTAGTGATATTTTCAACCAGGCATTTAGCTTTATATGAGTTGAAGTTATTTTCAAATTTATCCTCCCCGGTAAATTATTGTGGAGGATGGATGGATTTTACTTTAAGTATTTGATAGTGTTGTTTCAATTTTAAATATTCTGGATTTGAATGACTTTGGGATTTTTGAAATTTTAAATGTTTAGAATGTCATTTTGAAATATTTGGAAAGGACCACTCCAGTTAAGATTTTTTATTCAACACGACCATCATCGAGGTGTTTAGGGTCATTTCCATTTGACAATATTTATATTTTATAGATAAACCTTGTCGACTCTATCGAGTTATCGACAGAGGATCGGGTGTTATAGTCTTTATGCCTTTATTAGCAAATTCTCTTGATTATAAGCCTTAAAGGCTTAATATGAATGTATTAAAATAAATATATCGGTCGCCACAACCATATATTTATTTGATGGTTCGAACCCTGTCAACTCCTATTGATCGACATATAAGAATCATATTCGAACTTGAATTAACTTATTGACTCGCACAACATCCATAGACATCACATATGTACCAATAACATGCTCGCCGGGGCTCATGCGGGTATTTGGGAGCATTTTGTAATTATTTATTGAATATTGACTCCTATTAACCTATTTAGGAGGATCGGGTTAAAATTTATTAACCCGCACATCATCACTAGACGTCACGTGTGTACCAATGACATGCTTGTCGGGGCCCATACGAGTGTTTGGGGGCATTTTATAATTATTTGTTGAACCTTGTCGACTCCTATTTACCTGCTTAGGAGGATTGAGTTCAAATTTAGTCACCCACGGAGCATCCCTGGACATCACGTGTGTATTTATAACATGCTTGTCAGGGTCCATGAGGGTGTTTGGGGGCATTTTATATTTATTTGCTGAACCTTGTCGACTACTATGTACCTACTTAGGAGGATCATGTTTAAATTTGTTAACCCGCACAACATCCCTAGACATCACGTGTGTACCAATAACACGCTCGTCAGGACCCGTCCCATCATGTGCAATAAAGACGTGTATAGACAGGTTTTTCGGTGCGCTGCGAACTTCAAGAGTATGAATATGAGTTTTTCAGTTTTTTGGCTCATTGTCGCTTTAATAGACAAATGGAAGCGCGAAAACAGAGTAAATTTACTGGTTTTGAGGAGGAATCATCGGATGCCATTCAAACAGCACCGATCTGTACGAGGTAAGCGAGATTTATGCAGGATTTGTGTGATATTTTGATACATGTTCTGTCTCTTTTTTATTTCTTTTGGCTATGATCTGGAGGTCAACAAGCTTTCTTTTGTATTAGAAAACTGCTTTAAGAAGCATAAAGAAAGCTGCCCCAAACGGAGCCTTAAGCTTGGTTTCAAACGGCTTTCTTACTGTTTTATGAAGAAGATTTTTAGTACAAAAATTTTAATTTTTAACTAGAAAGCTGCTTCATAAAGCAGTAAGAAAGCCATTCCAAACAAACCCTTAGATTTGATTTTGGACAATTTTCTTATGGTTTTTTAAAACAGCTTTCTAATAAAAAAAATAAAATTTTTGTACTAAAAAATTGCTTTAAAAAATATTAAGAAAGTTATCAAAAAAAGTCTTAGAAGTAACGTATTATCTTTAGAAACTCACTTTTAGCACTAGCCTTGTGCAGAATTCTCCATCTCAAAGCACCTCAACACACAAAAAATAGTATTATTGTTCTCTTTTCAGAATAACATACACTCATTCAGGCAAAAGCACTGCGCATGAGCTGCTACTTCGTCAACTAATGATTTTTAACTGAAGAAGGTTCATTGTAGCAATTTGTTTCGACATTTTTGATTTGAGATATAGTGTCTTTTGAAGTTCACTTATCAAACTATAAAATTTGTTTGTGTAATCATTTGGCACTTAGATCTAGGGGCGGATCCACCTTAAGCCTGGGGCAGTAGAGAAGGCGATTCGCGTTGATTAAAAACTATGATTTGAATGTTATTTATCAGCATCGTAAAGGAAATGTGATTGCTGATGCTCTTAATAGAAAGTCGGTGTGAGTATTAGTTAGTTTGATCACTTCCGAGTAAGTTTATATTTGGGATATGAAGTGATTTGTTCATCTGATGCATCCGTTAAGGGTTATTGAAGATAGCTCCCATGCCAAACATCTCTTCTAACTTTTACTACATAATTCATTTTATAAAATATTGTCTACTTTATTGTAGCAGCACCTTGCTCAATTATGGGAAAAAGCTAGCATTGTTTATAATTAATTATAAATTTACTGGAATGATTTAAACTTAGTAAGGCCTCATAATTTTTTTCCTTTATTAGATTTTTCATAGAATTCTCATGTCCCTTTGTGTGCTAAATCTTTATTTAATATTAATATGATAACCTTTCACGCTAACATTATAAATTTTTTAACATGCAAAGAACCTAAATTTTCATAAATATATTCATTCTAATGACTAATGTAATTATATTAAAATTTTAGGGGAATCACATCAACTTTTTTTGGGTAAAACATTAATCGATCTCTCATACTCTTAGCATCTTCTTCCTCTCCAGCGATTCTTGTTCGCAAGGGACGGCAATGAAGCAATGTTTCAAAGCAAGATTTTCGTCTCTTTCTCTGTCCTGACTAGCCAACGATTGTCATTGAAGGTTAATAATGTTATATGTTTATATTCTAAACTTTAAACCTAAAACACTCCAAACTTATTTTATCCTTGATCTAAATATATCAGGCACGTGATCGAAATTTACATAAAGCTTATTTGTATTATGAAACCTGGATCGAATCAAAGAAGGCTTGATCATAATTCGAAGAACGTCATATTCAAACCTTATTTAAACATGATCAAATTTTTTTTTGGATAAGAGTTATTAATGTTCGATAAGAGTTTGAAGAATGTTCGATCAACTCATTTGAGTTATCTTATCATGCATGCAAATATTAAAGAATTATTAGTAATTTTGAGTTATTTAAGGCTAATGATATTACTATTCAATGAAATATGAAGAAAAAGCACATAATATCTAAGTAAACAAAATAATCAACATATTTTTATTTTAAATTGTTCTTTGCATCCCAAGACAACATTCTCGTTCAATTTTAACAAATAACAAATTAAAATCACCCCACCGAGCTTTGTTCGGTTGGTGGACGAGCATGGTTAGGAACCTGCCTATCCATATTTGATTCCTGTCTCATGGGGCACGACCCCTTTAGTGGGGAGAAATTAACTGCGGGTCCTACAACTGTGAAGCTGATTGCTGGTAGGCTCGTCATGAATTAATTATGCCATCAAGCGACAATTATGAGGATGCCACCCGTTCAAAACAAATCCGACAAGGGCTTGTAATTTTGAGGGGAATCGTATCTGCCCGATAATACCGGTCTTGGTAGCAGTTTCGTGTCGCCTCTTACAACCGCCTTCCGTCAACGTTTATAATCGATTAGACTCACGCGCGGTCCACGCAGGCAAGCGCGCCGCCAAGAGCGTCCGTTAGGGTTTTCGTTCTGGCAGAAGAAATATTTCCGAGAGAAAGCGATCCTCAGAGCTCCGCTGCGCAAACCTTAGATAGGTAGGAAATGTACTTCTGAGGCCCTGCACGGTACCACCTAGGGTTTTGCTCTTGTTTAGGCTTAGAGGTGATTAGGAATTAGCGGAATAACCTTTGCTCCTTTGCAGGTCTGGTAGGTCGTAGAAAAGGAAACAAACCCATGGATGCTGCGAAGGAGAAGCTGGCCGCCGTTAACGGCGGGGAAGTGGAAGAAGATGATGTGGAAGAGGTAGAGGAGGAGGTCGAAGAGGAGGAGGAAGTGGAGGAGGAGGTTGAGGAGGAGGAAGAGGAGGAAGAGGGAGGAAATGAAGAAGGTGCAGGAGAGAGGAAGAAGTCTCCTGGAAGGAGGATAGATCACGTAGATAGTGCAGACGAGGAGTTAAAGCAACATGTTAGCGCTTCTTCTTCTTCAGGGTTAGTAGCATAGTTTTAGGGATTGCTATTCGTTTTTGTTAGACCATCATGTTTCTAGATCTAAGGCTAGCGGATGGTCAGGGTCATATTCTGGCCCATTTGATTGCCACGGAGGGATGGTGAAGTGAAGATAACCGTATTTCTTTCTTGTTTGGTAGAAAAATCTTCGTTGGTGGTGTTGCTTGGGACACAACCGAAGGTAAGAGCTACTGTTCAATTGCAGATTCTTTTTGCCTTTTTTAGTGAATATTCTTAAATATTGTTTACCTAGTTCGTTTGTTTCTTCGATCTTATCTTAATTAGATTTTCTTTTTAAATTGGCACTGTGTACGTTTTTCATTTCCTGCTTCCACGTCAGAGATTATGATTAATCTGTTTAAATGTTCAACAAGCTATTTTTTATTACTAAGTGCAACATTTCTACTTTTGAATGGCCCATATTGTTAGTGTGATGTTACTTTAACTAACGCTATCAGTAGTTGAGCTATAAATATCTTTACGTAGGTATGCTTTCAGATTTGCTTGCCTTTTCTGTTTAGTGCTATTATATTAGTATTAATATCCTTATAGAGCTCTGTAGTTATCTTGTTTTTCAAGTATGAAAATGCAAAATTTTTGTGTGTTAAAATTTTCTTGTAACTCGAGCTGTCCAAAATGTTGTAAAGATTCAAACTAATGTCATTAACGGTGAGTAAGTGTTTGCCAAGGCTTATGGACTATATGAGGTGGGGTCATAGATGTGAGCCTTATTTGTAAGGTGTTGGCTATGCATCAGGTTGTGGGATGAGCATATTGTTTTGATTTGAAGAGTCATTTGCTAATACTTAAGATTACGAAGAAGAGTGAGTTAATTATGGTGGTGATTTAACATACAATGATAATAGATGGAATAGATATTAGAAAAGATTATATTTCATTTACGCTATATATATGCTACAAACTTAAATGGTTTAATTGTATTTGTTTTACTATATATATATATATATATATATAAGTGATAAGATGCTCGTCTCTTGATAGTTGTGTTTTTTTAAACAAAATTAGACCTCTGTTTCTTCTCTTTAAGGTTGTAAAACACTTGAAAAAAATGCTCCATGCTTATGCATAGTAGTTACAAGAATAACTTCCAGAAAACATGGTATAGAGGGTTTTAAAATGGAATGGAAAAGAAGGCTTATTGGATGGTAAATTGTGGTGATGAGGATAATGAATGCTTGGAGCAATCATGGATTGGTATTAAGCCGAGCAGTTTTCATGTTGTTTCTAGTAGCATGTTAATTACTTAGTTTTCATGTAGCTAGGTTTGAGCATGTCCTTAATTTTGGGATAAGGTAACCGTATTTTCTATCTTATGATTCTAGTTTATTTCTAATTTCTGATTCTATGTTGAAAAATATATTGCATGAGAAATAGTGGTCTTTTGTGGATGCACAGATTGCCTAATATTCTGTTATTTTCTTATTGCTATTAAAACTAGAAGATTTAGAAAGCTTTGATTTAGGTCTAACTTTTACTTTTTCTTACTCTTAGTCTGTTGAGTGATATTATGGTAGTATTAATATTTCTTTTGAACACACTGGAGGTTTATTGTGTCGCGAGGAGTGAAAATTTCATGTTATTTGTTAAATATGTAGTAAGTTTAACCGGAAACTTTATGTTATGAGAGGGACTTGACTTCAAACTCATTTCTTATTCTTTTTCAAGGATGGTAATCATTGAGTCCATTAAGATAGTTTTATATATGTTCAATGTATTAGATGTTTGATCATGTGTTTCAAAAAAAATAAAAAAAAATACTGGTTTTCTTCATCAATCTTTCTTAATTTCTATCATCCCTACAATTGTTAAATACATATGCAAGTAATTTCTACTATTTTGTGAATGTGTTTGGAGGGGAGAGGGGAGTTGGGGCTGATTTTGGGTTGCATCTCAACTTGATTTGCCCATTTAACTATAGTGTTTTAAATCATTCGGAATTTTATCAAATACCCTATTATTAATGGGACTTCCTTGGTAGGATTATGATGGAATTTGTAATGGTTTGTTTTATTTGACTTTAACATGGACGTCTAGAAGATGCATATGAGTAAAATTGTAGCTTATGACATTTAAATGCATTAAACTATCTTTATTTGTAAACAATAGCAATTCTAACTAGATCTCGTTAACATATATTAACTTGATCTACATGTCAAGCATATATATTGATATTTTTTTATTAATGATCACGGCATCATCATTATTAAATGTGATTGATTGCGAGTGAAAAAGTGATGAGCAATAAATCATTAAGACTCTAAAGGCCTTTCTACTGAGCATTGATGGCTTAAAATTTTGGATTGTACTATTATTTTTTTCTTCTAAACAATCTCACACTTCATTATTGTAATGGATTCATTACTTATTTACCATTTTTTTTCTATTCATGGTGATCATATAGCTCAAGAAAGGTATTATTTCCGTTTTAGCACATAATAGTTAGTTGTTCTAGGGTTAGAGTAGATATCTTATAAAGTAACTGGAAAGGTTTTAATATAGTTGTAGGTTGTTGAAAGAGAGGCTACTTGGTTATTTGTAAACACCATAGTAGGCGTTATTTTAGAAAGCATATTGATTTTATTTCACCATAATGTCTCAGGGTTTTATTTATGTTTGAGATCGGAACTTTCTATAAGCACATTCCTTCATCACAATTACCCCTCCCATTTGTGAGACCATATTCCATCAAAGAGGCCACTCTCAACGAATTTGACATTAAGACATTACTCTTTTTGAGGGAAATTTATAATTTCTTGATTGTTTCTTTTGAGAATTGTTTGGAGGTAATCCATTTAAGTTTAAAAGATGCTAAGTGGAGGTCTTGTAAGGTCTTATCATGGTTGAGACTCATTACAGCCTTTTTTTAGTACACGTAGCCCTCTTTAGTTTGTGCATTTCTTGCTAATTGCATATGGTGGTGTTTATTTCTCTTATGAGAATCATGATCTTTTGTGATTGAAATATTGTCAGAGAGTGTAAACTTTTTGAAAGCCCAATTCTACTCTTTCATTTTTCTGGAACATTGTGGAGGAGAGTATTCATGGGAGGTTGTCCCAATGATTGGGGATGTTGTTACGAAAAGAAGGTTGGTATAAAGGCTTCTCTTATCAAAGGAATAACAATTTTATTTTGTGGAAGTTGTGCTAAAAATCCTATGTGTGGATGTAGGCTACAATTGAACCACATCAAAATTGTTGTGTTTGTATGTAATTTTGGCTCTTTGTGCTTCTTGCATTATTATATTTGGTGGTGTTTATTTTTCTTTTGAGAATCATGATCATTTGTGGTTGAAAATTTTCTTTTGAGAATCTTAAAGTCTGTAAAAGTTTTTAAACCTGATGATATCTCAATAGAGGTGTGAAAATGCTTAGGAGATGAAATTTCTTGGCTTATGAAAATTTTAATATTAATTTGAAGGCTTAAAAAATGTTAGATGAGTGTGTTGGTTCCTATTTTTAAGAATAGAGGTGATGCATCAGTGTGTGTGAATTATAAAGGAATTAAATTTATGTGTCATTCATTAAAACTTTTGGAGAGAGCTATTGAGCATAGGTTACGATGTGATATTAATGTTTCTCAAAATCAATTTGGATTCATGCTGGGTAGGTCTACTATGGAAGCTATACATTTTTTGAGAGGTTGATGGAGAAGTTTGTAGATAATAAGGAGGATTGACATATGATATTTATTGATTTAGAAAAAGCATATGATAAAGTTTCAAAGAAGTGCTTTGGAGAGTTCTTGAAAAGAAAGGGGTTAATAATGTTTATATTTAAGTTATTAAGGATATGTATGTATAAGTTGTTACTTGTGTTCAAACAAGATGGTTTGACCAAGTATTTTCCTATTTTAGTTGGATTACATTAGGGACCAACTTTAAGTGCATACCCTTTTACTTTAGTCATAGATGTTCTTATTAGATATTTGCAAGAGTATGCACCACGGTGTATGTTTTTTGTTGATGATATTCTTCTTGTTGATAAGACTAGAGAGAGAGTTGAAAGTAAACTTGAATTATGGTGGTCAACCTTAGAGTCTTAAGGTTTTCTTTTGAGTAGATCTAAAATCGAATATATGGAGCGTAATTTTAATTGTAATAGATTTAATGGGGGGTTTGTGACTTTGGGCGGTCAAGTCATTAAAAAGAGTACACATTTTAGATATCTCGCGTCTGTTGTTCAAAGTGATGGTGAAATGGATGGAGATATTATTAGTAGAGTTCAAGTTGGATGGTTGAAGTGGATGAATGCATCGGGTCTATTGTGTAACAGAAAAGTACCCCTCAAATTTAAGGAAAAAATTTTATAAGATGGTGGTGAGACCTACAATGCTTTATGGTGTAGAATGTTGGCCATTAAAAGAGTAACATAAAATTAAATTAAGTGTTGCAGAGATGAGGATGCTCAAGAGAATGAGTGGCTTCACCCTTCAAGACTAAATGTGAAACGAGTATATACGTGAAAAGGTTGGAGTAGCTCTAGTAGCGGATAAGATTAGAGAGAGTCATCTTAGATGGTTTGATCACATAAAAGCCAGCCTTTCGATGACCCAGTTAGGATCTATGCTAAGAAAGATAGAGGTAGGCCTAAAAAGATTTGGTTAGAAAGTGTTAGAAATAACATTTTTTTAAGTAGATGTAAATGAAAATCTGACTCTTAACATGACAATGGAGAAAAATAATTAATGTAGCCAATCCCACGTGATGGGATAAGGGCTTGATGGTGTTATTGTATTGTAAGTTCTTATAGATTTGAAAACTAATATGTCATGTTGATTTCATATGGATTATTATATTATCAAATATACATTATTGTATGAAATACCCCATTTATTATTCAAGCTATAAAACCATGTAACATTATAATATTGAAGACGACACATGGGATTGTGGGATTAGCATCTGATTAATGTAATTATGTTAGTTTGGATGTTTTGAACAGTAAAACATTATGGGAGAGTCCTTGAGTGAGGATGTATGGGAACCGATACACTCTACAAACAGTTAAATTCTTGCAGACTGTTTGTGTTGATTTATTTGTTAAATGTGGAGGCTTAAACATCATTTATGAGGCTTAATGCATGGCTAAACAATCCTGTACTAAGTCTTTCTGTTGCATTCGTGGAATTGCCCATTTGTCATTCAACTGATATCTTGATAAGTTAGTAAAAAACTCATTGAGTGTTTTTTTTAAAGTTGCTTATCTTTTAGTGGTGCATTTCATGGAATTGTATGAGGGCTGATTTGATTCCTTGCATTTTAGTTGATGAAAGTTAGTAGAGTTAAGTGGAACGAAATCCTATTTTGAACAAGCATAAGTTAACTCAGAATAGTATTATTCATCCTACTCCATTTATTTCATTTTTTGAAAGATAATAAGTAAATATGCCTTTTTTTATGAAAACCATCAAGTAATTTACATTAGAAGAGAGATTAATTTTTAATTTTCATTTTAATTTAGTCTAGTTATATTTGGATACAACTTAGCAGAACAATGATACACATACTCGATAGAATTTAAAAGTTTGAGTGATGAGCAAGCACTCCTCAACTCCCAATGAAGAAAGATAGTTGGGTAGAGCTCTACTCAACTAGGTTGGCCTATTTAACACCCTAGATAAGTGATAACTATCTATTGGGGAAATAACATAGGAATAGAGGCTTATTTTATTTTTGCATTGCCATTAATTCCATTTTGGGTTTTGAGTTTAACATCAATTGACATTTGCATAGATGGCTCATCAAATTGCACTTGAGCTTTGATCAAG
The DNA here is from genome assembly GCF_001605985.2 of Dendrobium catenatum. NCBI lineage: Eukaryota > Viridiplantae > Streptophyta > Magnoliopsida > Asparagales > Orchidaceae > Dendrobium > Dendrobium catenatum. The sequence continues at coordinate 485,514 of NW_021319529.1, read as the reverse complement.
ATTGACACTCAATTAATTTGTAAGACAGGCCCCAATTACTTGATGAAAAGGCTAACTTTGATAATTAATTTTAGGTTAAGCAATTGATTAGCTGGTTCATTTATTATTTTGATTTTATGAATCATATTATTATGTATTTCTTTTTGTTAGAGGAAGTATAGCCCAATGTTTAAAATTGGGCATTAAGGTGTTTTTGTTTGTGAAGTGGGGCATAAGCCTCAAAATTTAAAAATTTTTTAAAGTGAAAATGAATGTTAAAATTGATTTTTTGCATAATAACAAGGTTTAAAAAGGCGAAGATAGAAATCAAGACATTTTTTCTGTGCGAGGTGAAGCGTAAGCCTCAAAATGAAAAATCAAAGTATTAAAAAAATTATAAATAACTCATAAGATATGTAAAATATTAAGTAAATTATGAACATAATGACTTGTTTGAAAGTAAATGTTATTGAAACATAAGATTCAAATTAAAAATCACTTGAAGCTTAAGCACGCTCCTATGATCAAGACCCAAGACACTCTCATCTTTATTTTGACAATCTTCAGAAGAATTTTCATAGTTTATGTCAAAGTCATCTTTAAAATCTTCTTCAATTATAATATTTTTTCCTTATCCTCTATACAAGTTAATATTTCATGATTCGTAATCTAAAATGAAATAATAAATTAATAACATCAAAGTCATCTTTAAAATCTTCTTCAATTATAATATTTTTTTCCTTATCCTCTATACAAGTTAATATTTCATGATTTGTAATCTAAAATGAAATAATAAATTAATAACATAAAAAATAATCCATTATATTTAAGATTATCTTTGAATTTTTTTGAAACTCCAGTCCCATTTTATTTTTTTTCTTTTATATACTTGTGAAGTAGAAGTTGGTCTCAATTCAATAGACCTTTTAATGTCAATATTGATTGTTTTATTCTCCTTATCGACATAAGTTTCTCCTTCAACTTCAACTTAAACTTCAAAAACATCATTACTCTAGGAGTAACTCATTCATCATAAGATTGTAAATTATAGATAAGTAAATGATTTAATTCATCGTCTCCATTATTTTACTTCTATAATTTAAGATGTCTATAATTCTATTTTTTATTAAATATAGCATAAGCAAGCTTGTTTATTTGTCTTGAAGCCAATCGATTCCTTTTTTTGTATGAATTTGATTGAAGGTGCTCCAATTATGCTCACATGTAGAAGACGAACATATTAGGCTAAGAACTTTAACTGCAAATGCTTTTAATTCAGGAGCATTTTCTCCAAATTGGCATGCCAACATTCTATATTAAAATAAAAAGTATATTATAATATATACTCAAGTAGGAAGCTTAAACATAAGTATTTAAATTTAAAATTATAAACGTGCAAGCATATTAGGAGAGCATGTTTTGTAATATGCTTGAGTTGCTCTAAATTTAAATATTTCATTCTTCAAATGAAAATTTTTAAGTTTATCTTTTTCTTTGAGATAGTCACTTTCACAAACAAGCCTATACAAGCATGCATATAAACAAGTCCTTATCATAATGAAATTGAGGGTTCTAATAATATGCAAAAGCATGTAAGTGTTGGTAATCAGTGATCTTACTTTTCATTTATAATTTTCTAAATTTTTTTGTAGCGCATTCTTGACCATCCAAATCTCTTGCTACAACTTCTTTAGCCTTATTCATTGCTTCATAAATAAATCCTATTGTTTGGTCCTTCTCACCATCAATCATTCTTAGCATCTTAACTAAAAGTTCTATAATCTTCAGAATATAATTTATGCTCTACTAGAAAAAATCATCTTTCATAATAATCTTCTTCACTTGTTTTCCTTCTTATTTTTTGGCCCATGAATTTATGTCTCATTCTTCAAAGCCGAACATAACTTATAATGGTTGTCTTAACTCCTTAAATTATTGCAATGTCAGATATATAATTGCAAATCTAGTGACAACAAGCAGAATAATTTCTTTATCAGTAAATTTTTTCATTAAGTTGAGTGCCCGAGAGTGATTGTAATTGAATTTACTAACAATTTTTGCTTTAAAAAAGGTAGAGTTATGCTGTGACAATTGTCCAAACCTCTCAAGCATTAAATCAATGCAGTGCGCAACACATGGAGTTTAATAGAGGTGCTTACTCTTCTCTATTAATAATCTCTCTACAGCTTTGTATGCACTTATATTATTTATAATAACTTGAACCACAAATATCTCTCCTACTTCCTCCACAACATCATCTTGCATTTGAAACAATAGTTGCACATCTTTTACAAAAGCTGAAACATTAACAGTGTTAATGTTAGAAATACAATTTCATATGTATTGTTAACAAGGAAGTTTATGATACTCCTCTGTCAAATATCTGACCAACCATCTGACATTATGGTCACTCCTGTCTCAACCCTGGCCTTTTTAACTTCATCCATCATCTTTGTTGTTATCCCAACCTCATCTAACATCCGGGTCCTCAACTCATATATGCTTGGAAGCTCTAGGCCTCAATCATAGCTCTCAATAGATTGAAACATGTTGAACCATGCTGGACTCCTAACAACATTGAATGGAATGCCATTTTCATAAAAATACTTGTCAATATCTAAACAAATTTTATTCATGAGTTCCTTTGTAGTAGTTGGAGGAGGAATAATTTGAGTGTTCATGTTCTCCTCTCCATTAACATTCTCTTTTTGTAATTGAAAAATAAGCAATAGCTCTTTTTACAATCAGTTGATAATGAAATAATCTTAAATATTCAAGAATAAAAAATTGGAAATGATTAAAATCAATAGGAAAATGAATTGATTTAAATAATCACCAACCACATTTACTCTTATTGGTTAAGAAATTTGCCAAAATTTTATAGAATAATGATTTTGCATAAATACAAGTTTCATATGTGCCAAGCTATTTAATTGATCTCAAACTTATCAACAGTTCTACTGCATTAAAAGAATTTGGATTAAAAGTTAGTATAAAATACGAATAGATAATTTTGAATCTATTTAAATTCAGAGCAATAGCTATTACGAACAAGAAAGGCGTTTGGCCAATTCTACCCAAAGAAGGAGAATAAGTCACACAACAAATTGGATTCAATTTGATGTATTATAAAGTCCATGCATAATATCATACTTCTCAAGCAACAAATACTTCTTATGTTGATGAAAGCACCAAAACATAATATAGAACTCAAGCTCAGGATAAGTAACCCAACAAATTTGGCTTGTGGTGGATGCAGATAATTTGTTTCTATAACTATCAAAGAAATTAATATTCAAATTTTCTTCTTATAACTCAGATGGTGTTATCTCCATGTGATCATTTACAAACTACTCATCATCTATAGTAATGTCCTAAAAATGCTAAGGGTCTTAGTCATCCTTTAATTCTTTTTTTCTTCAAGCTTTTGTCCTTTAGTCTTTTATTATATATGATGTACACCATGGAATACTTCTTTAGGATTGTCAGATAATTTATACTCTTTGCATGCACTTGCTTATACATGCTACAGTGGCATTCATATCTAAATGAAGAGCACATTAATCCCAAAATCTTAACAACAAAATGATATAGTTCTGGAGCGCTTTTATCAAATTGTATTCATCACTCAACTGAGGTGGAAGAAAATAAGTACCGTAGGTAGAATGAATCATTTTGATATATAAATTTTCTCCAATAAAAAAAATCAAATTACCTCGAGATCGTTTTGAAACTATATTTCGCCTACAACAGTCCAAAGAAGCCCTCTTTATTTCTAGAAGGTACCAATTGTATATTAGTGTTTGTTATCTTAGAATCAACTATAAGCATATTCATATAATGATATAATCTCAATTTTATCTCAGGACTCGTTGACTTATTTTCTTTATATTTAAAATGAGGATTTAGATAATGGTTTGTTACATGCAAGTAACAATAAAGTTGTGGCTCCTACTTTTCATTAATAATATTCTAAACTTTTTTATAGTTTCCCTCCTCTCCTCTTATGTTGTCGACAATCAGCTCATTTGTTTTACCCATAGTATTATATACGAGATCCATTGTAGGCTGCTTCTTTGCAGCCACTATCCTCAAAACTTACACTAGTGGCGTGGTATTTGTAATAGCATAAACCATAATCTGCCTGAACTTGTCATTCAAAATAATATTTTTAATTTGTTTCCTCGGGTTTTTTTGCCCAAGCACAACTTGACTACTGTGGTGAAGTGTAGATAGCCTCCAAAAGTTGTCGCCTCCAACATGCTTTGTGAAGTCAAATAGACAATGAAAAATCTTATTGTTGCAGGCTCATTATTTCTATTTTTTTACAAAAACTTTTTTTATAAGTGTCAAAACTCAAGAATGGTTATATATATGATTAATTAATTTTTTTTACTTTATTCAATACATTCTTATGTTTTGGCAGCTCCCCAATTTTTAAGGATTAGGCCTATGTAATGTGCGTCTTAGAGAATTCAATATAAGTGTTTTTTCTTCTCCATAAGTTTTGCATATGCGACCCTACGAGCACTGTCATTATCCGTCACCACTTGAACCACCAAGTACTCCCCAATCTCATTAATATTACCATCAACTACTCCAAAAAGGAACTCGACATTTTTTTTGATAAGATGTCTCAATAGACTTCATAAACGCTACCGTAAGGGTTATTAATCACTATATTTATCAAGCTTCTATTTTTTCTATCTTACCATCCATTATACATGATAGTTTTCACCGTTTGGTTGTAGGTTCTCTTGATTTCCTCAATACTTTTTTCAGTGTTTGTCAGTTCCTCCTTCAAAATCCATGTCCTTAAATCATACTTGGATGAGAGCTTTAACCCTCGTTAATAGTCTCCGACAGAACAAATCATGTTAAAGTAAACTTGCAAGGTTGCAGCATTAAAAGGGATAACATTCTCATAAAAAATCTCCCTATATTCGTTTATACCCATGTCTATGCCTCCACTATAGTCTTTGAGGTAGCTTTTGTGATGCTGAAGGCCAATCTCTCTGTCTATGTTTTATCGGGGTCATCATATAGTGATCCATGGGGCTCCTTGCACCCCTACAGGACATGGATTGCAATGAGAATGATGAGTTTCGACTGCTATGCTCGCTCTCGTGGTACAAGTTAATATCAACTTTGCTATCAACTATTTATGTGCTAGATGCTTCAACATTGTTGACTTATTTATGTATGCTTTGATTTTCTCCTTCACGATATCGAGCACTTTGGCATATGGTTCCATATTCTTATGGGATCCAGATATATAGGTGCTCCTTCATCCTATTTACACCACTCTTTACCACCATCTCACATTAATTATATTTAAGTAAACATGTTATGTCATTGCCTCCAACAATACTTGACTACTATGTTTCTATATTGATCTTTCTTATGATTATTTTTGCCTATAACCATCATCTACAAAATTTTACAATAGCGAGTTGAGAACAATAAAATATTTAAAGAAAAAAAATTTAGGGTTAAAAATAGGATTTCAAACAAAAAAAATTGGAACAAAATGTAAATTAAATGTAGCAATCACATTTATTTAATGACATTATGATTACAAACAAAAAAAGGTTACTGACATAAAATTAGGGTTTCGAATAAAAAGATTTGAAACAAAATGAAAGTTAAACGGAGTAATCACATTTACCAAATGACAGAGTAATCACATTTACCAAATGACAGCAGGGTTACTAATAAAAAAAATAAGGGTTACAAACCAATACATATTCAAGAATACAATTGAAAAGAGTTGAAGAATACTTGCATAGGAAGAAGAAAATTTATCTAATAGGAAGAAGGGAATATGGTGTAGTCCAGCTCTCAGGCGATCGTTGATGACAGTTGCAATGACAAGCTGGCTGCATGAGATTGCTAGGCGTTGGGTGCATGAATGTTTGATTGTAGGTATTTTTAATTATATTATTTCATTAAAAAATTAAATAGACTAAGAGATATGCCTCATACTAGAGAAGCGAGGCATGCTTCAACCAAATCAAGGTATACCTCTCACAGGAAATTCTCAATTCGTTCACCTGAAGGCTTTTTCCCTTGAAATTGTGTTGAGGCACCTCTTGTGCTTCACAATTTTAAACGGTGGTGTATGATCATCCTAAGAATTATTGAAATTCAACAAAACCTTTGATTTGAATAATTTATTTATAGTAAATGAAAGCTTTGTATGCAATATCACCCATATGCACCATCATCTATGTTCTTGCATCAAGGTAGTTATTATAGTGATACAAAGGTCCCTAAACCTTAACTCAACCTAATTGGGACAATTGAGCAAACTTATATATCTAAGGTTTAGCTATATCAAATCAAGATGGACTTGAGTCAAACCTAAAAAAACAAGGTGATCTATATTATGAAATTGGACTTTGATTAAAGTTAAATGACTAAAAAGTAATCAATTTTGGCATGGTTTCATGAGGTGAAAATTTTAAGATGTAATCAAGCATAAATGAGGTTTAAATGAACTAAAACCTTAATCTACTATTAAGATATGGATGAAGAATTTAACCATCTTTGAAGGAGATAGATTTTGAACTTTCAAGTCCATAGTTATCATATTTACTTGGGAACTAACCTATTTTAGTTGATATTTTTAAAGGAGTTTCGACTTTTAGGCTATATTTGAATTTTCGTGTATTTTCCCTATTTTCTTTATTAGACAAAATGTGAAACGAGTATATAGATAAAAAGGTTGGAGTAGCTCAGTGGCAGATAAGATTAGGGAGAGTCTCCTTAGATGGTTTGGTCACATGAAGCGTCTTTGGATGGCCTACTTAGGAGAGTAGATGTATTAGATATGTTCTATATTAAAAAAGGTAGATGTAGACCTAACATGAGTTGGTTAGAAAGTATTGAAAATGATATTTTTTATTAGATTTAAATGAGAATTTTGCTCTTAGTAGAATATAATGGAGAAACAAGATTCATGTAGTCGACCCCACATAGTGGGATAAAGGCATGATGATGATGATGATGTTGTTGTTATTGTTTAGGGAGTTAGATATTTATAAATTTTTCTTTTATTATTTACTTGGAAAACCCTAATTAAGGTAAGAGGAAGACTAATTTTATCATAAGTTTGATCTATTACCTTGATCTTATCTTTCATTGTTCATTTATGCTTCTTGATTGTTTTGTAAGGAGATTCTAGCTTTTTAACTTTTCTCGAAAACCTTAACCATACTTGCTTGAAAACCTTTTATGTAGGTGTAAATTAGAAATCTTAACTTCATGAAACCCTAGTTCTTGATTTTTTGCATAGAAAAAAACATCCCTTCTCCAAAGAACACTAAGCGCTTTAAAATTCTATCAATTTCATACCATTTTCCATCATAATTTCATCAATATTATTAGATCATCTTATCGTTGTGATACATATAAATTTTGGGGTTAGATTGATTTAGATACATATTAGTGTTTGAGTTTTAGTTTCACTTTTAGAATATCTTGGATAATCTAGGTGAAAGAAATAATTGATGAGAGGCTAGGCTAATTTTAGACCTAAGAAGAATGGATGGAGACTAATAAGACAACGGTGAGGCTTGCTCACGTAATTTGTTAACCACTTCAAATTGTTCTCAAAGAGTACAATTACTCCAAATGTTAAATTAATTAGGTCATTCAAGAGCTCAAGTAATTAATATAATACCTAGTGAGCGCTCTAGAGGATTGACATTATTTGATGGAAAATTCGGTTGAACCATTAAAAAATAAGAGATGAAGAGGCATTAAAAGTTTCAATAATAGAATTGATCAACATTAGGAGAAGACAATTTCTAATTAGGGGCAAATAGGTGAAATTTTTTACCAATCCTTTATTGTAACTGCAAAATTCTTATTAGGAGGGATCATATCTAATAGGATCAAGACACAAGAACTCATGGGATACTAATGAATGTTTATAATGATTATCAATCATTCTTGACAATTTTTCATAATAGGTCATTCACACTAGATGTTGGGTTCTAATTCATTGCTAGAAGGATATGTTCCACTTCGCTTCAACTTGTGCTCATCTATACTTATTGTGGAATTGCTTTGGGCTAATCTTATTATTAGATTGGCTATTTTAAAAAAATTGATCAACTTCAATCGTAGGAGTGGCTACTATAATTGAATCATTAATGTTGATATCTATGAAGTTGGGTTGGACATATTTAATGGTCTAATTAATGCTTCATGGGTAGGCTACACAACCAACAAAGTTAACTTCAATATTTTTTGGGCTGAGCACATTTTTGACCGGTCTACGACAAATTTTATTTGCTTTCTAACTAATGCTATTTTAATGTGGGAGGGTGGGGGAATAAGTTTAGGAGCTGTTATCTATTAATATTGGTCCCCTGTTTCAAACCTTAATTCAAGCCATCTTGGATTGAATTTGGCAAGCTAATAATTTTGTGATTTACCCATGTCAAATAAAGGCCAATGGACTCAAGGCAAGTTTAAAACAGGGGATCAATATTATCAATTTGGGACCTCAATTCATGCTAATTTAGTAAAAGATAGTCAATTTACAGATGATTTCGTGCAAACTCATCAAGGAGGAATTTTAAAGTTATAATTAAGAATGTAGGAAATTTTAATGAGCCAAAATTGTATCTGCAATCTATGCAATGCATGTAGAATTTTACCACCAATGAAAGTGATGGATTTAAATTTTTTAATTGATGGGAATTATAATTTTTTAATTGATATTTTGAAGTAATTCACTTTTAAGCTAGATTTGAATTTCTTTTTTTTTTAATTAAAAAGTTTAGATGTTTATAAATTTAATTTGTATCTTGGATATAAAATCAATATAATACAATTCAATCCGAGTGGCATTATTTTCTCTTTCTTGTGATTTCTCCCTATCGCTCTTGTTTATTTTTTTTTGTAAATCACCTTTCACTTGATAATGAGTTGCTCTCACCCAAAGGCATGTCTCCAAGCCATTTGAAATAAATCCCAATGTAGGCGAATTGGTTCTCAAGGTAAAAATCCTTGAAATATCTCTTTCCTCAATTTTAGGTGATAATTTTTACCCATCTCTTCATATCTCTTTTTTTTTTCACATTTGATTGAGTAGGCTGGGCCCATATCTATAGAATGGATACATCAAGGATCAACCTTAAGCCCATATCTTTTTTCTTTAGTGATGGATGTTCCCACTATACATTTGCAAGAGGTTGTACCTTGGTGTATGCTTTTTGCTGATGATATTTTTCTTGTTAATAAGATTAGAGATGGAGTTGAAGGTGAACTTGAATTATGGAGGTCAACCTTAGAGTCTAAAGGCTTTCGTTTGAGTGGATCAAAAACTGAATATATGAAGTGTAATTTTAGTAATAATAGATTTAGTGGGGGGATTGTGACTTTGGCGATCAAGTCATTAATAAGAGCACTCGTTTTAGATATCTTGGGTCTATTGTTCAGAGTGATGGTAAAATAGATGGGGATATTATTAGTAGAATTCAAGTTGGATGGTTAGAGTGGAGGAATGCATCGGGGTTGTTGTGTGATAGAAAAGTCCCTCTCAAACTTAAGGGAAAATTTTATAACATGGTAGTGAGACCTGCAATTCTTTATGGTGCAGAATGTTGGCCATTAAAAGAGAAGCATAATATTAAGTTAACTCAAGGTTTAAAATTGCGTAAATAAGCCTCGAGACGTTTTTCGTCCGTAAGGCGAGGCGTAAGCCTCGAGGCGGTGTGAGGCGTAAGCCTCACCGACGAAGAATTGCGTAAATGAGAATTTAAGGGGTTTAGCAAGTAAAAAATAGTAAGATTCTATCATACAATAAAAACATCTAAATGACAATTAAAATTAGGGGAAAGTAAGAAAATAGATGCAATAAAATCATGTCCCAAAGTACAAAATCATAAAATATTAGTTTATCAAAACTCCCAAAGTATAATTAAGAAAGAACATATATAATCTAATCATGTCCCATCATTAAATGGGTCTTCAAGGGAATCTTCTCACCCCTTCCTCCCTCCTATAAAGTCCAATGTCTTCCAATCAAAACATGCACTCATGAAGAAGTAAACTAACACTAACAACTATTACTAAAGATGATGAATAGAATAATATGCTGGACTGTCGGGGGTCCAAGGGGGCGCTGCCCCCTGGCGGGGTTCGACCTATTATTTTTATGGGAAGAAACCGAGTGGTATCGAGCATGTTCCTTAGCAGTACCGAGCATGTACCTAAGGCACGAGCATGTACCTAACAGTACCGAGCAAATACCTAGCTGTACCGAGCATATACTAAGCGATACCGAGCATGTACCTAGCAGTACCAAGCATATACTAAGCGGTACCGAGCATATACTGAGCGGTACCGAGCATATACTGAGCGGTACCGAGCATATACTGAGCGGTTTTGAGCATATATTTGAGGCGTACGCCTCAGCCAGAATTGCGCAATTGCGCCTCTGAGGCGCGCCTCAGTCCAAGTGAGGCGTACGCCTCTGCCAGGAGAGGAATTGCGTAAGCCTTGAGGCGGTTTTGGGTCAAATTGCACAGAGGCGCGCCTCTTATTGCGCAATTTTAAACAGAGAGTTAACTGTTGCAGAGGTGAGGATGCTCAGGTGGATGAGTGGCTTTACTCTTGAAGACAAGATACAAAATGAGCATTTACGTGAAAAGGTTGGAGTAGCTCCAGTGGATGATAAGATTAAAGAGAGTTGCCTTAGATCGCTTGGTCACATAAAATGGTGGCCTTCTGTTGACTCGGTTAGGAAAGTAGATGTATTAGATTTGGTTTATATTAAGAAAGGTAGAGGTAGACCTAAAAAATACTTGGTTAGAAAATATTATAAATGACCTTTCTTTTTTAGATTTAATGTGAATTTGTCTCTTAATAGGACACAATGGAGAAAAAAGATTCATGTAGCTGTTCCTATGTAGTGAGATAAAAGCTTGATATTGTTGTTCTTTTTGTTGAATCTTTCGAAGAAGCCCTAATTATGTGTGCATTTAAGCTTTGAATTCCTTACGTACCCTGAATTCAAGATGTCACAGTTTTTAGTTTCTTGCGTAGTTGCCTTAGGTTCTCCATAAAACCTAGGTGGCATGCAATCCTATTTTTTCTATAGCATTTTACATCATCATTATTCTTGGATTAATTTGGCATCGTGATACATCTTTATTATGATGTTCGGTTGATTTCGGATCAAGTTGAACCTCAGACACAATTGATTCATGAGGCTGGCGTTTTCAAGATGCCACGTGTGGGAAGGCTGAGGATGATATTCACTTTTAATTTGTGCAGTTAATTAGCTGGTTTACTAAGTGCTTTGGTTCTATGGATTGCATTATTATTATTATTATTAGTTTTTGTTAGATAAGTATATTGATATTCACTATTGATTAGTAGAAATCAACAAAAAAATGTTATGAATTTATTTCTTTATGGTTTTATTTTATGATCAAAGACAGCAATATATGTAATATCACCTGCATGCCCTCCATTAATTTTTTTTTGCTCCATAGTGTTACTGCACTGAGATGATGAAGGAAACAGTTGAAATGCAATGTTCTCAAAGATGGTGTTTACATTTGCACATCCATGTTCATTTGATTTTTATAGCATCTTTTACTCGTTTTAGGATATTTCTTCTTTTGGTGCATTCTCGAATAGCTCTTCTATTGTTAATCATTCTTCTTTGCAATTTCAGAGACATTCACCAATCACTTTGCGAAGTATGGGATGATTATTGATTCTGTTATAATGAAGGATAAGCACACCCAGATGCCTAGAGGTTTTGGATTCGTTACATTTGCTGATCCAACTGTCCTTGATAAGATTTTGGAAGAGGAGCATTCTATTGATGGGCGGGTGGTAGGACCATAGGACCATATTACTTCAAACTACAGAATATATTTTGTTATGACAACATGTTGGATTGAATTATTCGGATACTTTTTATTTTTAATTTCAGGTTGAAGTCAAGAGAACAGTTCCAAGGGAGGATATGCCACCAAAAGGAGGTCCTAAGAGCAAGAAAATCTTTGTGGGAGGAATACCCACAGCTTTGACAGAAGGTAATTGTTACAATTTTATACTATCTGATTAATCAGTTGGTAATCACATCAGCTTTTTAACATTGCAGATGAGTTCAAGGAGCACTTCTCCTCCTACGGAGTAGTGGTTGAGCATCAAATAATGGTGGATCACAGCACTGGGCGTTCTCGAGGCTTTGGCTTTATCACCTTTGAAAATGAGGAACCTGTTGAAAAAATTATTTCCGAGGGCAGGATGCATAATCTTGCCGGGAAACAGGTAAGTTTATCTTTTGCTAAAACCAGCATTACCATTGTCAGCATGCATGATATACTGGATCTAAACTTTCTTTGTCCTAGATTCTTTATTTTTAGCCACTAGTGTTCATGTAAATCTAATGATGATCCAAGTAGTGAAAGTATGTCAAACGCTTCAATGCTGTAATTTCTTTGTATACCTAGAGAATAAATGTAGTAAACATTCAATCAAGTTAAGAGATTGTGCTTCAGCATATGAAGCATGGTTTAAAATTGCGCAATATGAGGCTCGCCTTGAGGCCCGCCTTTGCGCAATTCCAGTAAAAAACGCCTCGATGCTTGCGCCTCGAGTTTTTTTATGAGGCTTGCGCCTCAACTTGGTTAAGGCCCTCCTCGCCTCACTGGCTTGAGGCTTATGCCTCACGCTATATATATTAAAACTTACATAAATCTTGAAGTAAATGCCCGACATTGGACTCTATAGGAGAGGAGGAAGGGGAGAGAGCAGTTCACCATAATGATGATTCAAATGAAGAACCCCTTAGTGATGACAGTGCTGATGACTTATGAGTTCTTATGTGATATGTCATTGCTATTTATTTTGGAAATTGGAATTATATGTTAATGAAAAGAATACTGGGATTTGGAAAAGATAGAATTTTGAGTTGAACTATATTTTATGTTGTCTTATTATTGAGATATTTTGATTTCACTTCATTTCTTATGCTTTTTTATGTTTTATATTATTCACTCATTAGTATATAAAAAATTTATCATTTTATGTTTACGCAATCTTTTGATTTTGAGGCTTACGCCTCAAAACACCTTGAGGCTTACGCCTCGCCTCACGAACGAAAAACGCCTCAATACCCGAATACGCAATTTTAAACATTGATATGAAGTGTTTGTGTAATGGAACAATCTGATAGTATGCAGAAGCTAGCAATTCAAATGATTATATGTTGAAGCATGTGACAGAGGTCTTCGGCTTTTACTCATGGAAATGACCATCCTACACATACAAGGTAAGGACAAGCACATCAAACCTCCTTGGATCCTTATTTAGTAGGAGGTTGATGCACCAAGTTTCCTTTTTAATATGCTAACAAATTGTGGGTTTGTCTATAGCTTGACGGTCTTTAGTTTTTGAGACCATTTAAGATTCAACCAGTACTATGTTGTTCTTGATGGTCCAACCATGTTAGGGTTCAGATAATTTGAGAGAGGGTATGATGATAATTAGGGTAGGAAGATTATATTAGATCATTTGAGATATACCTTTATTGTAGATGATTTCCTGCCCTTCTTGCTTTCTGCTTTGTCGATTGCTCATCTTTTTCTTCTAGTTCAGCTCTTCTCATTTTTTTAACTTGGAAATTATATTCCCAAAGAACTTCCTTTTCAGGTATAGAGGATCAAGAGAGAACGAGCTTCTGGGGAGAGACTGAGTGGTGGACCAGAAGTAATTTTCTAAAGAGAGTCCGAGAGGCCAACCACTTCTAGTGGAGAGTGCATGGGAGGAATTCAAAAATAATTCTAAAAAGCAATTAAAAGAGAGTCTATTTATAAACTTTAAAAAAATCTTATTTCACATTTAAATCTAAAATTAATTCAGGCATTAAACTAATTTTCCTTTCTTTTAATCCTCTTTGTTTACCCGCTTTAATATTTTATTAATAGAAGATTTATAAAATAATACTTAAATGGAGATATTATTTTAATACAATGGTTGGCCATGATGGTAGAGAAGGGAGAAAACGTGGGGTTTTAACTTATTTTATGACTTCTTTTTGCTTGTCATGCATCCATGCATTTTTCATATAACGAACCAAGAATTATTTATTACAACTTGGTCTAGCCACATTTAGTAAGGTAAGTCTACCCAAGTTGGTATGCTTACTTTCTAAGCTTGGCCTACCTCTGTGGGTTTAAATGTTCTTTTATGTCTTCATTTGGCTAAACCTATTCTAGGTTTATTAGTTTCTTCTTAGTGCTCTCTCATTGGTCCACCCATGTGTCTTGATTTGTTGACTAGCCAAGAAGAGCTTCATGGATTTGATTCCTCTTGTTGGCTTTTTTTGCTCTTGGAAATCAACGTTGAAGGTGAAGAGAATGATAGAGCGATCCAGGATTGACCGATTCAGCAGGCCCAACACTAGGGTCGGCTCGTGGTCTATTCAAGGAGGAACAAGGAGTAGTCGGCCCCCCTTGTGGGGCCCATGCATTGATGGAAAATTCAAATAGGAGGGGGGGGGGCAGTTTAGGAGGTAAATTATTCAGGGATGCGCTGTTTAGTAATTATGCTTTTATGTTTATTCTCTAAATAGATAAGGAATGAGGGTTATTGTTATGTGAGGTGTTTGCTGATTTCTGAATTTTCTCTTAGGTGTTTGGGCTTTAATGATTGGCTAGGAATTTGAAGAGTGGGATCTTCCTCTCGAATTGAAGATCCATTGTATATTGTTTGTTTTCTTCTTCGTTTTTACCAATTATCAAGTTCCCTAGTATTTTTCCTAGGGATTTATCTCAAAATTCTGCTTGAATCTTGCTGAAATTTCAAATTTCAACCAAGATTTATTCAATTTCTGCATTTGTTTCCTATCAAATTAGTTTAGAGCTTTTTCTTGGGCAGAAATACAAGTTTTCCTCACTGTTTTTTACAATTAAAACCTAGATCTAATTCATGGAAGCAAATAAGATGGATGTGTTGGAGAGCGAGATGGAACAATTCAAGGCCAGAGTAGAGGAGAAATATTTCGGGGTGGAGGGAAGACTCTTTGCCATCGAGAACCGTTTTGGGAACTTTGAAGAGATGATGAAAAATATGCTTAAGATGCAATCAAAAGCATCACCGACGATTACTATGGTGGAATGACGAGGAAAAGAGACACAGGAGGACGACGATGAATTGCATAGTATTTTTCATCAAGGACCGCCACATGGAGCCCCTTTGGTGGGTGAATCGGGTTATTCTGAAGGGAGGACAACAAGGAGGATGGAAGCTGATCCTTCTGAGAGATTATTCGGGCATGGGGAGAGGCGGAACGGGGATTGGCACGGTGTTTGTTGGGGGGGGGGGCACGTGGTTAAAATCAACCAAGGGAGATAGGAAGGAATCACATTACCACTATACTGAGGAAACTAATGGGGGAAGAAACCAATAGGGTATGGATGCGAGGGCATGGAAGTTAAAGTTGCTGATCTTTGAAGGGGAGGATGCTCAAGGTTGGATGTACCAGGTGGAATGTTATTTTGTTATTAATGGGCTGACTGAAGGAGAGAAACTCATGGCGACGGGTCTATGTTTGGAAGGGAAAGCTTTCGCTTGATTCCAGTGAAGGAAGGCGAGATATCCGATCTACTCATGAGGAGAATTTAAGGAATGCTTGTTGGAACGTTTCCGAGCTATCCGAGAAGGGGACCTCCATGAGCAGTTATTTTCCCTAACTCAAGAGGGGACAATTATGGAGCGTCGGGAGAAGTTTGAGTTGCTAGCAGGGAGAGAATGAGGGGAATCTCTAAGGAAGGGCTGAAGGGGAATTTCATGAAAGGGCTTAGGGAGGATATACAGGCAGAACTCAGGGTATTGAGGCTTAGGGGGCTGAGAGAGATGGAGTTGGCTCTGAGGGTGGAGGAAGGAAAAATACAAGAGGGAGAATGCCATCATAAGCAACACCAAGGGAGGGGCCTATCAGAGTATACTTACAACTTTAGCTCACAAAGCCCAAACAATATTCTTCCATAGAGAAGCTTATAGGGAGAAGAGCGGTGGAGTTTGCCCCGCGGTGGGTTGGGCGAATCATAGAGGTAGAGGTGCAAGATAAGAGGGAAAATGGGTTATATTTCAGATGCGCTTAGAAGCACACACACTGGGGCATATGTATAAGGATCGAGCTCTTCAGGTTCTCATTGTGTGTGATGACAAGGAAGCTGAGGAGGGAGGTTGGAATGAGGCATCGATGGAGGAAAAGCTGACTAAGACATGGCTGAGGTATCCCTGAACTCGATGGTGGGATTCACTCTGAATTACACTATGAAGGTGAGAGGAGAAATAACAGACAAGGGATTAGAGAAGAGGAAGGAGGGGACATCCCTCTTTTAGTACATCTAGTTATACAACAATTATGTGAGATTTTTCACCCACTTCAAGGATTGCCATCACAGAGGGGACAGGAGCATGCCATCATGCTGAGGAAGGGGGTCAAATCCAAAAGGATGAGATTATAAGGTTGATCCAAGAGATGTTGGAGGTTGGGATCATCAAACCTAGCGTGAGCCCTTTCTCTAGCCCAATTCTACTAGTTCAAAATAAGGATGGAAGCTGGCGATTTTGTATGGACTACTAGGCCCTGAATAAGGAGACTGTGCCAGACAAGTTTCCTATTCCAGTGATAGATGATCTACTAGATGAGCTTTGTGGAGTGACGGTATTCACGAGGTGAACTTGAAGTCTGGATATCATCAGATCCGGATGAGAGAGGAAGATGCTCCAAAGATAGTTTTCAAGACACGAAAGACACTATGAGTTCTTGGTGACGCCCTTTGGTCTCACCAAGGCACATGCTACCTTCTAGTCCCTCATGAACAAGGTGTTTCGATCTTACCTCAGGAAGTTTGTTCTGGTGTTCTTTGATGATATTTTGCTGTATAGCTAGTCCAGTGAGGAGCATTTGGAACATCTAAGGGAGGTCTTAGGGGTGTTACATGAGCATCAATTGAGGGCCAATATGAAGAAGGGCTGTTTTGTACATACGAGTGTGGAGTACTTAGGGCATGTGGTATACCAGGAAGGGGTTGCCGTTGATAAGGCCAAGATCGATGCCATGCTTAAGTGGCCTCTATCTAGGAACTTGAGGGAGCTAAGGGGATTCCTAGGATTGACAGGGTACTACAGGATATTCGTGAGGGGATACAACACCATTGCTTGGCCTCTGACAGACATCTGAAGAAGGACATCTTCTTGTGGGGGGAAAATATCTACTCATGCCTTTGAGAGATTGAAGAAGACCATGACTATAGTTTCGGTCCTTGGCACTACCTGATTTCAACTAGACCTTTGTAATGGAGACTGATGTTTTAGGATATGGGTTGGGGGAAGTACTCATGCAAAATCACAGACTCATTGCCTACTTCAGCTAGGTGTTTATAGCCAGAGCTAGACTAAAGTTAGTCTATGAGAGGGATTGATTGCCATTGTGTTGGCTATTTAGAAGGGGTGAACATACTTGCTAAGCTGACAGTTTATCATCAGGACCGACCAGCGGAGCTTGAAGTATTTACTAGAGCAAAGGATGGTGATCGAGGAGCATCAGAGGTGGTTGTGAAAGTTGCTGGGATATGATTTTGAGATCCAATATAGGCTATAGGATTGGAAGACATGGTGGCGGATGCCTTGTTTAGATGTGTGTAGGAGCTCTAGGAGATAGCCATTTCAATACAGCTAATGTGGGATTGGGGGGCTATGAAGGTAGAAAGTGCGCAATACAAGGAGCTGAGAAAGATCAAAGAGGATTTGCTGAAAGATGAGAGTAGCCATCTAGGCTATTCAGTGGATGGGGAGAGAATACTATACTATGGGAGGTTTTTGCTGCCATAAACCTCAATTCATATCCTGCACTTCTACAAAATACATATAAGAGACTGCCTGCTGAATTAAATTGAGAAGGAGATGCACAAGGATGTAGAGGAGATAACGGCTCGTTGTGAGCCAAAGGAATAAGTATATGGCTATGGCTCCAGGGGTTTTACTACAGCCGTTGGCAGTTCCAATCAGAGTGTGGAAAGAGGTCTCTATGGATTTTATATACGGGCTAACACGATTGGAGGGGTTTATAGTTATTCTGATGATGGTGGTGGACAGACTAAACAAATATGCCCATTCATTCCTCTACAACGTCCTTACATGGAAGTAACAATGCCATCAACTTTCATTAGATCAGTGGTCAGATTAAACGGGATATCTGTGTCTATAGTGTCCAATATAGACAAGGTATTCCTCAGTTACTTTTGGAGGGAGTTGTTCATATTGTAGGGAACTGTTTTGAAGAGGAGCACTATTTACCACTTTCAGACTGATGGGCAGTTGGAGGTGGTCAACAAGAGCTTGGAGACATCTATGATGCTTTGCTTCAGAGACACCTCGACTGTGGGTAAGTGGCTGGCGTGGGCAGAGTATTGATACAACATTTTGTATCATTTGATGTCCCAAATGGATCCTTTCAAAGTGTTGTATGACAGGGATTTGCCTCGCTTGGTGCACTTTGGGCAGAGTAGCACATCAGTCTTTCAGTGGTGTAGTACTTGGAAGAGCGTGATAGGATACTATAGGAATTGAAAAAACATATGTTGAGAGCCTAATAGATTATGAAAAGGCAGGCTGATGAGAACAAGAATAACGTTCAATTTGAGGTAGGGGATAGGATGTATTTGATGCTTTGTCCATACAGGCAGAGGACAGTGGCTAGTAAGAGGAATGGGATGTTGGCTCTGCGGTACTTTGGCCCTTTTGAGATAAAGGAGAGGATCGGAGCAGTGGCGTATCGACTAAAGCTACCTTCGACTGCGATCATACACTTGGTATTCCACGTGTCGTAGTTGAGGAGAGGTATAGGGGATCACACCTCAGTTGCATAATTACCAGTGATGTTAACAGAGGACCTGGAGGTGGTTCTGGAACTGTGGGAATTGGCAGGAGTACGACAAGGGGAGGGAGGAAGGAAGTGCTGATTCAGTAGAAAAACCTACTTGAGTACGATGCTACTTGGGAGCTGTATGAGCAGATGAAATACCAATTTCCATCTTTCCACCTTGAGGATAATGTGATTTTTTGGGGGATGGAGTATTGATAGACCAGTCCAAGATGGTCCGGTCCAGACGACCCAACACCAAGACTGGCTCGTGGTCTATTCCAGGCGAAATTGGGAGTAGCCAGCCCCCCTTGTGGGGATCATGCATTGTTGGAAAATTCAACTAGGAGGGGGGCGGTTTAGGAGGGAAATTATTCAGGGAGGGGTTGTTTAGTAATTATGCTTTTATTTGTATTTTTTTTAAGAGGGTTGCCGAGAAAGTCAACCCTATACCATTCATAAATTATGTTGGTCATATCTTGATAACTATACAACGCTCGTTGATTAAATGATGTGCGTGGCATACATAGCCAACCGACCCATTTTTTGCTTTTATTTGTATTCTTTCGCCTGGATTAGTTCTTCTTGCCTTAGTGTTATTCGTTGGCTTTTTTAATCTATTTTTCTTCATCATCCTGTGCATACATAGCCAACCGACCCATTTTTTGCTTTTATTTGTATTCTTTAAATAGAGGATGATGAAGAAAAATAGATTAAAAAAGCCAACGAATAACACTAAGGCAAGAAGAACTAATCTCAATTCAAAATTTAGTAAGCCAACACCAAACAAATCTTAAAACAAACCGAAGTTAGATAAAAAAAATACCCTTAGAACAATCAACTAATGGTCACTTCACATGCATCGAAATAGAAGGAAAAAGATTAGTGCTCAACGACATGCAAACCAGAGGTCCACCATAGCAACTTGGGCCAACGTCCACCATAAACTCCTACAAATGCTACCAAACCGGCCAACCAACACCTTCAAAAGCTTGAGAAGATAGATACAAGTGGGGTGGAAACTTGTGGAGAGAAGAAGTAGGTAAGAAGCCCGAGACAAAATCAAAGAGAGGAGAAGAGAAAGTGGATATAGCTCGCTAGCTATCCAAGGACCCATATTTTTTGATGTTTTCACTCACCAAAATCTGGTCTCAAATGCCTCAAAACGGCCAAAACAGCCGCCCATATAAGCCAATAGGAAAGGGGGAGGCAAAAGACCAAAAGTCCACCGCTTGGAGCAGCACACGAAGAGGCACGCGGGACTCATCCAACGAACATACAACGCTAGGGGGAAAGAAACGGGTAGGCAGAGGAAACAAAAAGGCAAATAGGGGGAATGAACCCGACCAGCAGAAATAGGAACCAGTAACCAGCACACAAGCCATCCACACCCGAAACAACCAAACCACACCCAAGGAACTAGGGTCAAACCCAAGTCAGCCACAAGCCATGGCACCTAGAGGTGTCAATTTCAGGTCACGGGTCGGGTTCGGGTCGAACCCGAAATTGACCCGGCACTATTCGGGTCAACCCGAACCCGACCCGTTTTTAAAAACGGGTCGGTTTCCTGGACCCGAACCCGACCCGCTTCGGGTCCGGGTCAAACCGGCCCGACCCGAATGACCCGTTTTCAACCGAAAAATTGCTAATTTTCGGGTCAAAAACGGGTCAATATCCTCTTTTCGGGTCAAAATCGGGTCAATCTCGGTTAAAATCGGGTTTTCGGGTCAAAATCGGGTCACTTTCGGGTCAATTTCGGGTCCAAGGGTTAACCCGAACCCGACCCGTTTCGGGTTCGGGTTGACCCTAACCCGAAATTTTCGGGTCGGGTTCGAGTCGGGTTTTTGGGTCATGTCAAATATTGACACCCCTAATGGCACCCAAGAAACTAGCACACCAAAGGCAATGCATGTCCAAGAGCACAACCTACAAATGATCATTAGTTGCCTTCCATCATAGGGTAGAAAAAAACATAAAATTCAAATTACAATAAAGTTAAAAAAATAAAAATTAAAATGAAATTTGCACTAATCAGAGGATAAGGGATTATAGGGATAGGGTTATGTGAGATGTTTGCTAGCTTCTGAATTTTCTCTTAGGTGTTTGGGTTTCTAGTCACCAGCTAGAGATTGGGAGAGCCTGATCTTCCTCAAGAATTGAAGATCATTGTATCTTGTTTGCTTTCTTCTTACTATTATCAATTATCAAGTTTTCTAGTGTTTTGCTATGGATTTATCTCAAAATTCTGTTGAAATTCCAAATTTCAGCCAAGGTTTCTTCAATTTATGCATTTGTTTCCTATCAGAAAATTCCCCTCATAAACTTAATCTTTGTTGAGGACTACTTGGAACATCGTTTGGTCTTTTTCATATTTCAACAATATTTAATTTGAAAATTGGAGGTGATTTTTCTTTCTTCACAGAGGACTTCTGACTTTGATATGCACCGAAGCATGAGGGCTGCAAGTGAACAAAACATTCGACGACTACTCGTTGCTCGGTTCAATTAAAGCTCGTTTTTGATCGTTTAACTAACTAAACAAACAAACTTGAACAATATTTTTAATACTCGATCCTTAAATAAATAACCTTGAACATTGATGTGTTTGGTTCATTTATGTTCACGAACAACATCACTTGAAGCTCATGAACATGCTCGATAAGAAGCTCGATAAAAGCTTGATTCGTGTTCGATTCAGAACTCGTGATACGCTTGATAAAAACTCGATTAATATTTAATTATAAAATTGATAAACAAACATAATATAAATATTTTAATTTATTATAATATAATGATATAATTATTTTTCATTGATAAATTCTAAAGTAATTAAATATTATAATATATGCTGTAGTTTTAATTTCCTTACGATTGCTAATTTATTATATTACATCGTTAGATATTGTTCTTTTGATAGCTCAAGAATACCCGTTAGATTTGTTCATGAACATGTTTGTTTGATAGTTTAAAAAAATTCGCTAAATATGTTCACGAACAGAGCTTGTTAAGACATTGCTTGTTTAAAGCTCGATAATCACTAAACAAACCGAACATGAACTGAACATGAACCAAACATGAACATTAATTTAAACGAACCAAACATGAACACAAACAATAAAGCTCGAATCAAACATAAACCGAATTTGAACAAGCTAATAATAAACGAACTCAAACATGAACACTCACATACTCAGGTCGGTTCGGTTCGTTTGTAGCCCTACGAATCATCATCTTTTATCAGTGTGCGACCTTTGTTGATGGTGCTAACTTTGCTTGCCTCTGGCATGCCAAGGCTGCATCTTCTTCTAAAGGACTTGCATAGGTTATTAGGGTTATATATTTTGCTTTTTCAAAACTGACCTATCTTGGTAAGATTGCCACATGTACTGCTATCTCTTGTTGGCACCTTTCTTTTTCTTCTTTTGGGAAGATGAAGGGGCAAGTTTTGTTAAGCAAGTCTACTGTAGCCAAATTTGTAGTTGTGATAGTTGGTCACACTATTATGACTTGCTGTTTCCAGTTTCTTCTTTAGTGAAATAAACATATCAAGTTTATAAGATCTTAAATTCGTCTCCATGTTAAGTTAAAAGAGCATAGTGTTAGTTGTGGTTTTATTTCTAACTCTAAATGCTCGTTTAACGTTGCAATAAGATTTTTATTTCTTGCCACCATTTGAATCTATAATGGCGCTAGCAATAGATTATGATGCGGTGTCTAACCCTAAATGCCTGCCTAGAATTTCATGAGATTTTTATTTCTTGTCGCTATTCAAATCTATAATAGCAAGAACTTGCAGAAACTTCAAATAATTTCTACTGTTAGCATAAGATTACTTCATATTTCATGATTGATGCAGTGTTCAAAAGTTAAATTCATTGATGACTGTAGGTTGAAATCAAGAAGGCTGAACCCAAAAAAGGTGGTGGAGAAATTGGAGCCAATGGAAGAGGCTTTGGTTATGGAGGCGGCGGTTCATATGGATATGGAGGCGGCTCCTATGGCTATGGCGGCGGCAGCGGTGGTTATCGATCCATGGGCAATAGCTATTATGGAGGTAGAGAAGGTGGCGGTGGTGGATTCTATGGCCGAGGAGGCTATGGCTATGGCTATGGCTATGGTGGCGGTGCCGGCTTCGTACCTGGCTATGGCGAGCCCATATACGGTTCGGCTGCATATGGTGGTGGTAGTAATAATGTCTACGGTGCTGCAGCTGGTGGATACGGTGGTCCTGTCTATGGTGGTTATGGCGGCGGCGGCGGTCGGGGATATGGGAGCCGTTATCATCCCTATGGAAGATAAGATTTGAATTTTTATTTCTTCCAATTAATTCCTTGTGAAGACATATTGTTGATGTTTGCCTTATAAATATTCGATTTTGTTTTGTTGAGCAAACTTTATGGAGCTGAATCATTACTACAGAATTCTAATGTTCCTGGCATGGCGATTGTATTCTGCCCATTGCCCAATGCTGATGCAAGTATTTTTTTTTTTTAAGCTATTACTTTGCTTCAGAGGATTTCTTATCAAAACTTTATTGTATTTTTCTTCGTTAAATCCTTCATTCTATGTTAGATTATTGAGCTGCTTCTATTCCTGCTGAATATGCATGAATGTATAAAATCTAAAATTATGTTATTATGCTATGAAATTATTCTTAGAGTTAGTAAATTTGTAATTTAGTAATTTGAATAAAAATAAGAAGATAATAATTTAATTCTGATTAGATATTTGTGATTTAAATTTAGTGTTATATTATAGAGGAGAATTGTATATAACTTTTGGATAAAAGATTAAATTCGGGATTGAAATAATTATTTAAATAAAAATTAAGGTTTATATATTTAAATAGATGAAAAATAATATTAAATAATGAGATCAATTTTTGTATAAGAGAGATAATTCAAGTTGAATGAAAATAATAGAACATCTGTCAAGAAATTATTTATAATTATAAGCATAAAATTAAGACAATTAGAGCTTAAGGATTACAACTTTTTTACTGTATTTTAAAATAGTTTTTTTAGTAAGTTTTGTTTTTTAATAAAAATTATTTTAATAAAAATTTATTTTAGAAAGTAATAAAAAAATTGTTTTAAATGAAGCCTAAATCTGATACAACTTCATATTAACAAATGATTAAAAAAATTGGCATGTACTTCTGCTATTAAAAATGTTTAAAAATTAGAAAATTTTCCAAATTGTTGGCTACCACTTCCAAATTAAAATTTGAGTTAAAAAAGAATAATATTAGTGCAGCTTAACCTTTAGTTAGTACTCACTAATATCAACGAGCTCACACTAATGATGATCACCTCACGAGCAATTGCAAGCCACTAATGGAGCTGCAGGCAAACTTTGAGCTAATGGAGGAAAAACAATTGAAGTTAAATTTATTTTAATCAAATAATATTTTAAAACACGTTAGAGCTATGTTGCACTGATACGGATACGGCGACACAGATACGACACGATACGGATACGAGACATGTCAATTCTTAAAAATATATGAACGGGTACGGCGCGGATAAATCATATATAAAAATTAAGAAAACAATCAAAGCATAATATTTGAAATGAGAAAAAAATGAAAGCAACATCATTTGTAGCATTGTAGCTTACAATATCAAAATAAAAATAAGCATCGAGTCAAGGGAAGAGCTAAAACTCATTGCCTAATAAGTATTTTGTGGCATGATTATACTAATTATGTTATTGAATGATTTGGTGTCATGTTTACTAAATAACATATGAGATTTAAATTTTTTTTTTTCCATTTAAGAAGACATACAAATCACAATAACATGATTTTTTTAATACATGAAACAAAAATCAAAGCATTACAAATGCAAAATAATTTGATGCCATAATATCCTATTTTATAGTAAACTAACATCAATGTAAATGGCTCGCAAGTTAAAAAATGAGAGAATCGTGCTCGCAATTACGGAAGTAAATATGACGCGTCTTTTTTCCGTCTTTCAACAGACACGCATATACGATACGCATGTCCTTTTGAAATTAAATAGTATTTTAATTGGATACGGCTTTGACGTATACGACACATATCAGTGCAATATCGAACCCGTATCTGTGTCCGAGACGTATCTGATACAACACGCCTTCATAAATAGATGTATTGATGCAACATAGTGTCAGAGGAATGATTTTAGTCCCACATCAAAAGATGAAAATTATGTGTTAATTGAAAATTACATTATTATTATTAAAGCATTAATAACTAATTATGTTCTTTTTAATTAAAACAAATAAATATTACTTGAAGAAGCTTGATTAACAACTCTTATTCTTTTAGTTAAAAAAGGATAAACTATAAAGAGCTTTTAACAAATAGTACATCAATATTGTTGAAGTAAAATGAGAGGCCAAAGCAAGTACCCCAATTCAAACTTTATTGAAATATAGAGCATCTTTTCATTGTTCCTTGCACAAAGAACAAAAAATATGCAATCATTTTCCTTTGCTTTCTTTCTCATGTACATAAAGCAATAATTTTTTTGCTTCATCAATTAAGGCTTCATTTGAGACGGCTTCATTACCACTTAAAATAACTTTTTAATACAAAAACCTTAATTTTTTACTAAAAAGCTGCTTTAAGTAGTAATAAAATTGTCTCGAACAAAATCTCATATCCCAGTTTTTAATTGTCTGAGATGCCCAATCTTAGCCACCATGGATTTCATGATATAGAAGCTCAACAAAGCAGTGCATCAATTTTCTTCTAAATCATCCATCCATCCCTTGTACCTCCAAAGCAAAGCTTCTGCAAGTTCAGCTTCAGTAAGAACAAACTTGTTATAAAAAGCAGCTCCTCTAATATATCAACTTCATATCAGATTCCTTCATTTGCTGAATAAATTCTGACACTACTCTTGAGACCATCGATGTCTTCTTAACCAAAATCCACGCACAAATCCATGCTCGCTCGAACTCCCCGACCCCAACCCTCCCACCCTTTGCCAAAAAAGCCTGCTTCCACCTGTTCTTAATGGACCTGAGCTTGAATACCGTCGAAATGAACCAGAAGCATCTCCTGCAAAGCTCGAAGATGGACCGAATACATCTAATTCATTTCTCTCTCTAGCTGTTCCATGACACAGCTCAACACTTATTCCACTCTCCACATCTCTTACTGACATTTCATCCTGACTGTAGCTTACTGATTGCCTATACTCATCACTCTCATTGTACACTAATTTTAATGCCTGAACTACCTCACTCATTAATGGTCTGTGCGATACTTCAGGCTGAACACACATAGAAGCAATGGCTAATACTTTAGCCACACTGTTCTGAGGATAATTAGCACCAAGAACTGGATCGATAATTGCTTGCAATCCTTCAATGTTTGTGAGAAGAGAACGAGTCCAAGCAACCAGATTCTCATGTCCAGGAGGCTGTGACATGTCAATAGGTTTCCTCCCAGTAAGAAGCTCAAGAAGAACAACACCATAGCTGTACACATCACTCTTGACAAGAAGATGCCCAGTCATTGCATACTCAGGGTCCACATAGCTGAGAAAAAAAGAAGAACTCAATCATTTTAGGATGCCATTAACCATCATATACTGCAATTTGTGAAGGCTGAAAGATAGTGATTAAGTTTGGATAGTTTTGTACCCGAAAGTTCCCATTACTCGCGTCGAAATGTGCTCTTTTCCTTCATCCAAAGCGGACCTGGCGAGCCCGAAATCCGACACTCTGGGAGTAAAATCATGTTCTAATAAGATGTTGCTAGATTTGAAATCACGATGAATGACACAAGGGCTTGAATCTTCATGAAGATAGGCTAGGCCTCGAGCCGCCCCTAGCGCAATCTTTACTCGAGCATTCCAGTCAAGTGGAGCAGTTTCCTTGTCAACACCTGGGAAGAACACATCAAATACAGCCATAGAAATATGGATCTAGTTACGTTTACAACAACAACATCAAGCCTTTGTCCAACTACGTGGGGTCAGCTACATGAATCTTTTTCGTCATTGTGTCATGTTAAAAGTCAAATTCTCATTTAAATCTAATAAAGAAAGATCATTTCTAATATTTTTTAACCAAGTCTTTTTAGGTCTACCTCCATCTTTTTTAACATAAGTCAAAATCTAATACCTCTAGTTGAGGTCCTCTACTTTCCTGACAGGGTCACCCTAAGACCTCCGTTTAATGTGGCCAAACCATCTAAGGCATCTCTCTCTAATCTTATCTTCCATTCGAGCTACTCCAACATTTTCACTTATATGCTCATTTCATATCCTATCTCTAAGAGTAAAGCCACTCATTCACCTAAGCATCCTCATCTCTGCAACAATACCTTAGTATTTGGCTTCTCTTTTAATGGATCCAGTTACGTTTAAGTGATATAAATCAGTACAGGAGGCACTGGCCAATGTGAGGTATATGAGGGTCCTCATATACAAGAAAGGCAAATAAAAGATACAATGTTTCTGAATTCTTACCATGTAGATGCGATTCCACACTGCCATTAGGAATGAGTTCATAGACAAGGCAACGTACATTTTCGTCGGTGCAAATGCCGATCAACTTGACCAAATTCCTGTGATGCAAACGGCTAAGCATCTCAACTTCAGCCAAGAATTCTCTCTCACCTTGCCTATCAACTCTCTTGAGAACCTTTACAGCCACCATTGTTCCATCTTCAAGAGTTCCTTGGTATACTCGACCAAAACCACCTTCTCCAATAACTCTTGAATCATCAAATCTGTTTGTGGTTCTTTCCATATCAGCCAGTGTGAATGTCTTGGCTGAGCCATTATATGTTGACATGCTGGAGCTTAAGGAGGCTGATGTTGAACTTGGTCCAATTCTAACATTCATAGGAACGCCTATTTTTGTAAAATTGAAAAGTAGAATATTTAGAATATAGATGTTTAAAGCGAAAAAAGAAGAAGTTGTGCTAGTGATTTTGTTAAAACTTGAAATAGGATTTTCATATGAAAAATATAACAAAAGAAATGATAATGCAATTCTGGTGATAACAAGCCTATTTTAAGGCACAAACACCGAGCAATCGATGCTTACTCTTAGATGGAATTGTAGTAATTCCTCTAAACAAATTATTAGGGAATAGAATCAAGGTCTACAATTGCTTTCTCCACACCCATAATGTATGACAATAATAAATAAAACTACCAAGTGATATGCAGTCACTTTTTATTTTAAATATATCCTAAGCTATGCTCTTAAGACAGGTGGGCGGTGAGAGCGGTAGAGAGAGAGAGAGAGAGAGAGAGAGAGAGAGAGAGTATAAGGGAGGAGATTTTTGTGACAAGGAATACAGAAAATCGGTTGAGTATTTCTTTTCAACATTTATGTAGTATTTATACAAACGATCCTAAGAGAATAAACATATAAAATCATAGAATAAAAGTTGTAAAATAATCATAATAGTCTATGAATTGGTAAATGGGAAGAATAATAATTGCAAAATAAATACAATAGTCCTTGGATTGATGAATAGGTAGTAGGGATTCCATGAATCAATGAGATGACACCAAAACTGAAAGAAAGAGGGTGAAAATTTTGTTGAGAGTGAAGCTCAACTAGCAGAATTTATGCTGGCACTTTACATTATAGTATTCATATTATCCAAAAAGCACTAGGACAGGAGGAAAAATACTGTTTAAGGTGGCATGCAAGGTAAGAAGTATCTAGATGCTTAGGCAGTGAATGGAGTCAAGTATTGTCTAAGGCTTAGTTTGGGACGACTTTCTTGCTGCTTCTTAAAGAAGCTTTTTAATACAAAAATTTAAATTTTTATACTAAAAAACTGCTTTAAGAAGTGGTAAGAAAGCCGTCCCAAACGAAGCCTAAATGCTTCTTGGTGCCTTCGGAAGAAAATGTTGTGATGCTTTGTCTATAATATTATCTTACAAAACAAAATGATTGAGCTCAATTAAAAATGAGTTCAGAGGCATCAATTCCTCAGCCTCCTAATAAAACTTATGTAGATATATATTACCAAAAATGAGTATCCTCATTACAAACCACCCGTTTGGAAATACTCTGCAATATATGAGTTCTTTGCATTCCTTCATGGTGCTGGAGTAGATACTAATAAAAAATACAAACATTCAACAAATTTTGATGATGAGGTACCTGATGATTTTGCAATTGGAAGTTGTGAAGATTGAAAATTTTGTGGAAGCAGACCTGTTAGGTCCCTATTTCTTAACAACAGAAGCCATGCAGCGCCAAAGATTAAAACCAAGGCTATCAATGAAGTCATAGCAATAATAGCTATCACGCTGGCACCCAGATTTTTCTTTTTCCTTCTTAAATCAACTGCAAGAGGATGAATCGCTCTTCCATTATTGTTACTAGCATATGCTTCCCCATTAAGATATGCTGATGTAGGTGGTGATGGGGGAAGGCCTGCATAAATCCATAAAATTTAACTTAGGGGATAAAATTTAACACGGATAAGTGCCCCCCCTCTTGGCGTATCATTACACTATCGCTTACGCTCTTCCATTATTGTTACCCTCAAAAATTGCATACGAGTTCTTTTGGAGGCTTGCAGGTATTGTGGGTTGTAATTTCTTGCCTATCCTAATCCCTGCTATTTATGTTGGGAAGTTACAAATGCATTCAAGGCTTTGATTCTCATGGTTCAGCCTATTTTGACTATAAATGGAGAATCTAGGGAATTTCAAATTGCATCTGGAATTAATTTAAACCTAAATTAAATTGATACTAATCCAATCATATCAACTAGTCAAGTGATATAGAGTCTATAAATAACTGTTCTAAGGCACGTAATTAAGAACTTTGGCATGAATAACATACTCTTTCAAGTTTTCAATCTTGTGAATGTAAGATGAGTGCTTCCTTGGAAATCAACAATTTAATTTGTGAAAATTAAATTACAACTGCTTGCTGATTTTATGTGGTTCCTAATGCTCACTGAATTTCTCAGATCATTTTGATCATTTCATTATTAATTGGGTTTTAATTTACTATTTCCTGTTTCTATTTAGAGAAAGCATGTGATTGAATCACTTGTTGGCTTGAAATATGTGAATAATCAATTTTCGTTCAATTTAATAATAGTACACATCAAATTGATTGCATTCAAAAATTCAAATCATTCAGCATCATTAGATTCAGAAATATGATGATAACTATAAAGTGCTGGCATCAGAAGAAAACTGAATTTGTTAGGATTGCATTGGGCCAGATTTGTTAGTTTGATTAGTTTGGGATTGTTTTCTTATTGCTTCTTAGAACAAATTTTAGTAAAAAAATAAAATTTTTGCATTAGAAAAATGCTTTAAGAAACAGTAAGAAAGCCGTCTGGTTATACCACATATTCAAGTTAAAGTGTGATGCTGTGATTCTAAGAAACTAGTTCAACAAAAGAAGTCCACTAACCTGGATAGCTAACATATAATACAACATAGTCTCCGAAATATGAGGCTTGTATTGAAACTTGGTTTTTCCAGAACTTCTCAAAGGTTATAAAAACTGTTGTGTTGTCAAAGGATTTTCCAAGTGGAACCAGATCGATAAGCACATCTGTCTTCTCAGGATCTTCAATTGCAGAATTTGCTCCCATAATGCGTACATGACTTCGCTTCATAGAAACTCCAGTAGCAATTTCTTTTGCAAATTCAGAAACCAAGGGAAAGAATATGTACAAAGCAACACCAAGGCGCAGGCCAACTTTAATTGGTAATACACACTTACAAGGTGATCCAGGACATGGATTTGTAAATGGTGATTGGCATACAACAGGGCCACAGTCTGCAATTAAGTGAATGATACCAAAAACAATCAAGCATTTCAAGACAACAATGCATTGAGGAATGCTACTAACATAACGGACAATAGAAAGTACCTGAATTAGGAGGAGGAGGGGGTAATGACCGTTTAGGTTGCAGTGGTGGGGACGACGACTTGCCTCCAAAAGTTGCAGAAGGAGAAGCTTTTGGAGGATGAATTTGCCCTATTAAGGGAAAAGATCAAGTCTGTAACAAAACAAATTCAATAGTAGAAAATGTGGATAGAAAAGAAGAAAAGCAAATGAACTTACATGTTATATAACTTGTGGGACTGGCTGATGATGGCAAAGGAGCAGCAGATATTTCACTATTTGATGAAGTTGGAGCCTGGATTGGAGGGGCATTAGGGCCTGCAATGAGGAAAAAAGGTTATTACGTAGTGCCACTTATCACGTTCTTCATATTTTTTTTCTAATTGTTTTAGCACCTTGAGGAGATGGTGAAGGAGCATGATGCCTTCTGTTCCTCTTTGAAGTCTCGATTGGAGGGTGCAAAGGAGCTGTACTGATCTTTGGGCCTTCCACATAAGGTGGGGAAGCATAATTCTTTGTCTTATTATTTGAAATCTCAACAGGAGAAGGGGAAGGAGCTAGATTGATCATAGCACCTCCAATATAAGGTGAAGGAGCATAACTTCTCTTATGTTTTGGAGTCAGCATGGGAGCATGTGGGGCAGATGGGTTGATCTCAAAACCATTAAAATTAGCTGGAGGAACTAAATGCCTTCTCTTATTCTTTGGAATTTCTATTGAAGAATTGAGAGTAGCAGAGATCACATGGTGGTCAGCTTCATAGGGTTGAGGAGCATGGCGTTTTCCTTTATTAGGATGGGGGCCATAATTCTCTCTCTTCTTAGAATTTTGTGCAGGAGCACTTAAAAGAGCTGGTAAATCAGAATAACCCAACAAAAGAAAAAAATAAAATTAGTTATCAAGACTTTAAAGCTAGGACATATTCAGTAATGAATAGTGATGATGATAATTCAGAAATATAATCCAACCAGAAGGTTGCGATGATGGCGGATGCAGAAAAAATGGGGATGAAACAGTGCTTCCTTCAATTCTGTCAATTTTTTTCTCAGTAGGTGAAATTGCTGGTGCAGGCTTTGGTCTGTGAATTTTTCTTCTTTCTGGAGAATGGGGAGGTGAGTTTGAAGGAGCATGTGCAGTGTTTGCTTCATTTTGTGGATGTGAAATGTGTGAGGATGATCCTAAAGGAAATATTCTTCAGCGAATGAGTACCTTAAACAAACCATTTCAGCATTTTTTGAAAAGGAGCATAAGCAGAGTACCTTTGAAGTGTGAATAGTTTTTGGGAGACAAATGGCTTGATGTTTCTGTTGGAGTTGCAGCCATTGAGGACATTGGCAGACCTGTATCAACAATATGGTATTAATTGATGAAGGGCATATCCAAGTACATGAGGCTACTCTAAAATGCAAGGGTTTGTGCCTTTGTGGAGGTATTGATGTATACAATCTTAACAGGGCATTGCTAAGAACCTGTTTCAGGATTCAAACCCATGAACTCAACACAATAGAGGCAACTTAATCATTGATCTAAGGCTTCATTTGGAACGGCTTTCTTTATGCTTCTTAAAGCAGCTTTTTAGTGAAAAAAATAAAACTTTCCTACTAAAAAGCTGCTTTAAGCAGCAGTAAGAAAGCAGTTCCAAACGAAGCCTAAACCTGCCATCTATCAACTGACCAAGAGTATTCATAAATTAATTGAAGAATAGAGGCGAGAGATGCTCACTGTTGAAGCCTTTTGCAAGTGATGGAGAAGACATTGATGGATGTATTCCTTCAGAATCCGGCTGAACATTTTGAATCTTTCTTTGAGATGGAGCTGGTGACAGACAAGAAATGAGAAATCAGATGTACATAAAATTCAGAGTTAATGGATTCTTAAGTTACCTGCTTGTCATCTGTGTACCTGGGGCATGTTGCAATGTGAATGGAGAACCATTTAGGGATGTTGAACCAATATCACCTCCCTCTCTGATTTGTGTTGCTGGAGGGTTATCATGTGCAGAAGATAGGTTGTTCTCTACATGATAAAAGCAAGCCTGATATGAGTAAAACACAGGACTTCATAAGAGTTTTGATTGACATTATCTACCTGTGACATGATGAACATCTGGTGCTTGATATCCTTCAAGATTTCTTTCTCTTTGCAAATTATGCTCCTCCATAGTTGAGAATAAAATTGTACGAGATACTTGGACTGAATTTCTGATGGTAAGGGATTTACCAGTACTGCGAAGAAGATATGGTTGCTGACCATCAGGTAAGAGAGATACTGGAACTGGTGATATATGCACATTTATAGACCTGTCCAAGGAAGCACTGGGTTGCACTGATGGTACTATTTCCTCAACGATATGGGACTCAAAATTGGGCTTTGAAGGTGATATTAATGGAGGATGAGCCACTGATTCTGGAAATAAACAAAAATTTCAAGTAGCCATGGATTTTAAAGTTGTTGAGAGATAAGAAAAAATTATGAAAATACAGAGAGCGAAAAAAGTCAAAAAACCAAAAAGGTGATCAACACATAAGAAAATAGACAAGAATTTCATACAAGTTCACCCAATTGATGGCTATAACCTTTTCTTACGTTACAGATTTTATTGTTGAATGTAGAGAATTACAACCTTAATTTATGAGATACAAATATAACATGGTACCCCCTTCCTATAAGGAAAAAATTTGGGCAGCCAAAATATTATGAGATTCCCGAGATACCATTAATGAAATAATCTTAAATATCTGATACCTTTCAAGGGCTCCATCCCCAAACCCTCAAGAGTGAGCTTCCTGCCTCCTTTTCCAAACGCAACAATAAACCTACCACGAAAGTCGACCATGACTAAAGGCTATGTTATGTGTTTTCTTTGAAGGATAAAAATTAATCATCACTACATAGCATAAAAATGATTTGATTTTTATCATATTTCCTCTTCATTATCTCTGGACATTTTCATTGTACTTAATTTACATTCTTAATAGAAGTGACCAAAGGCTCATAAATGTTCATAGACTCTTTCACTCACTTCGCAGCAGCTCACAAAAAAATCCAAGATATACAATGGATTCATATTTTCTCCCAGAAAGTAAAAATGTCATTATCTTCTTCATAAAAAGTATAATAAAAGAGAAGCCTTTCGACAAAAACAATTGAAGAATCCACAAAAAGAAGAGAAGTAGTTTGCCGAGCTAAACTAGAAAAAGGTCAAAATGTAAATTAGAATGCTTTTCAATTAATACATGGAGATCAACAATTATTAACCCTTCGACAAATCAACATAAATAATAATGGATCAAAGAATAGCAATTCCCATCATCTTGAAAGGATAATGATGGTTAATAAAATGAAACATAGTTAAACTCTAAGATGGCCCATAAAAATAATACACCAATTCTATTTTTCATTACTACAATAGAAGCTCTATTTGGATTTTCATGAAGCAAATCGAAAGTAAAACACCCGAACTACCGAAGCAAAGGACAATCCAAGAAGGCAATAATAAGAGTGTCATGTGGTATAGACAAAGCTAACTTCATTAAAAATAATAGAACAAGATATAATTTTAAATTGATTCTTGAAAGACATCTCATAATTTAGTTGAAGTCAAATTCTCATTCATATAGAAATTCTTTGATATTGCATATTCAAGGAAAATAAACTAGCAAATCCAATCATGAATTGCTCTTCTATTAATGTTGAGAAATACTTATCAACTTCATACCAACCTAAATTATAAATCATCTATTTAGTCTTCATAAACAAGCTAGCTTAATATTAAAAAAAAAAGATAAAAATAATGAATGTCATAAACAAATTATGGCTTTATTTGGGACGACTTTCTTATTGGTTCTTAAAGCAGCTTTTTAATATAAAAATTTTTGAACTAAAAAGTTGCTTTAAGAAGCAGTAAGAAAGCCGCCCCAAATGAAGCCTAAATAACTGAGAGTAAACACATCATAAAAAAGCAGATCACTAACGAATGCACTATATACTAAAATCTTAATAGTTTTTAAAATCATTAAAACTAAACAGAAGATAAAAAAATAACCTTTTAAAGGCAAAACTTCTGGTAAAATAGATTCTAAATTTAGAATCATATTGGTAAATATTCATATCTACAAACTTAATGATTACAAAAATCATAACCAAGAAAAGAGGCAATATCTAAGGTTAGTTATGCTACTATTTCCTTCAAATAATTTGCATCCTTTATGAATCATCAACACATAGATATACATAGATATTGAGTAGGAAGAAGCAGCTGAGCATATCAAAACCTAAGAAAATTATCTCACCACACAATTATTTAAGAATGCTAGAATACAGTATCTATTGAAGAACAATGAAAAGTACATAGCTCCAACCACATCAAAGGGATATTTCCTTTTAAAATATGCGATTTTACAAATAAGAACATGAAAAAAGCTTTCTTGGAGCACTAATTTCTTACCTCTGGATTCAAAAATGACCAACAGAAAAATCAGAACGCCGAGAACAGAGCCAGCAAGGTTCCCTTCCATCCAACCCATCATATATCGCCGGAAAAACCCTAGCTTTAAGGCCCACGCAGACCCAAGCGCAACTTAGCCAAACCAAAACAGCACAAAACTAACACAACTAATCAGGAATAATCTACTGTGGCTGCCGTAGGAGAAAAGGCCAAGCAGGCTAATGAAAGTAAAACGAGATCCTTCATCAGAAACCAACAACATGAGAAAGAGAGCACCCAGTGGCCAAAAAAAAAACCCTTTTGAGCTCAAATTGCTATCAAAAGTTACTATTTTTAACCAGAATAATCAAAGGGGTCTCGAATAGAAAGCTAAAAGGATATCATAAGCTTCAGATAGAGATGAAATAATCAGAGAGAAGCAAGAGAATATATTTCTATGGCGAAAAATGGGAGCTTTAAACAAGAACTAACACGAAAATAGAGCTCGGCGGTAGATAAAAAGGGTAAATGGAGGGGGGTTAACTCAGCAGAGAACCAGGAGGAGACCAGAAACCGCTACTGAGCAGAACTTGCAATAAAGGATTTGAAAGTTACAATTGCAGCCACCATAATGACAACGAACAGTCAAATGGATCATAAATGGGACGATTAAAGGAGATTACAAGCGCTTAAATGAAGCTTTTAGGCTTTTAGCTCCTCTTCAACGGGAGAGAGAGATAAATAAATAGATTTCATATTGATTCTAGAATTTTAAGCAGGTTTGGATTTTGCTTTCCGTTGTAATTTCAGGCCGTGAGCCATCTATTATTGGTGCTCCGAATCAGATTTGATCAAATTCAAAAAATTTGAATTCAGTCGGATTTAAATTTGACGTAAATTTGAATTATATTTTGAGTAGAGCTGAAATGAATTGATTATGTGGGCACTCAAATTTATTATTGCATACATTTTATATATTATTTTCTATCTAATTTGGATTTGATTTAACACAAGTAATTCTAATTTAAAAATACATGAAAATTATAAAATTTAAAATTTTCAAAATTATTTAATTTTATAAAAAAATATATAAATATGAAAAACATAGAACTAACATCCAATTGGTTGAGTGAGTGACACTATGCTTGAAGTTTTTTTTCTTGAAATAAAAAATAATAATTTATGAGTGGTTTTAGATCCAAATTTGTTCATAGATGATGCTTGACCTTAGTTGCAAACCGACTCTGCTAGTGCGTGATCTGAAACTAAAAATATGTATGAGAATGAAGAGATGGGGAATGCTAGAGGAAAGCTATAAAATAAGTGCTCATAAGCTCAATTAGTCCAATAAGAATATCTAAAAAAAATCTGAGAAATATAATCCTTAAAATGCTCCTCTTCACCCCCTTATTTAAAGGGATCTAATGTAATATGCAAGTTACAGGTTGCAAAAAAAAAAAGAGGAATCTAATGGCTATAGGAAATGTTACACAAAAAAGTAAAAAGTACAACACTATATAAACCCCCCCCAGACATGTGTCGTCTCTTGATTGGCTAAAGGGAGGGAGAGAGGTGCATAGCTTTGATGATTTATCTCTCGCAAGCTTAGTAGTGACGAGTATACCAAGGGTGAGCTCCATAGTGCGGCTGAGCTTGCTAGTGTTGAGTAGGAGTAAACAAATTTTGAAGCGTGTTTTGAGCAAGTGGTGCTTGATGACTGAGTGATGTCTAGGAGTAGTTTGCAATTTATAACGAGCCTTGGATTGCTTAGAAGAGAAGGAAAATGAGCTAAGGTTATGGAGAAGATGAACATAGTGGTTGGATGGTTACAACATAGCAAGCTGAGAGGGCCCTCAGAGTAGGTGATTACTGTAGTTGGACTTGGACGTGTGAGGATGATGACACTCACCCTAGGTGGGGAAACTTGCTGCCATGGCTGCTCACTTCCAAGAGGTTAGTGATAAGTTACTTGGCCAACAAGGTCCTCCATTCCTCCTGAGAGAGGTGAACATCCTTCATAAGCTTGGGGGAGTGAGGCCTAATGTTTTTGGGCCAGTTCCTCTATGAGACTTATTAAATGTGAGTTATTTATTTATAACTCGATGACTACTTACTAAATACTTGTAAAGGCATTTACGAGTATACAAGTAGAATCATAATAACATAAATTTGTTTTGAATTTACTAAAAATTTGAGTGATAAAATTTGAATAATATTATAACCCTAAACTAAGAAACTTTACATTTTTGGGGCTAGGGGCCAGACGCGGAACTACGTGGGTAGCAGAGGGGGCAACTGCCCCCTCTAAAAAAAATTATTATAAGAGAGAGGCATTTAAGTTATTTCCCCCCCTAAGACTCTTATTTTTCCCTCATTTTTTCCCTAATCCCATATAATTACACATTCACACTCAGTTGCTCATACAGCCACTCTTCTTCGTGTGCGGCAGAAAGTTCCTCTCCCGATCTCAGTGTGGTGCCCTGACGTTAGCCTTCCAAAGGCATAGTGTCCATCGCCGATGCCGTGTCTCTCTTTAGCTTCTATGGTGAGTTTCATATTTATTTTCCATTGATCTATTTTCTGCTCTCTTTTTCCACTTTTCGCATACAAGGCTATAGCTATGATAGATTATCAGTTCTGATATAGTGATATAAATATCCCCCGTTAGTTACTGTTCAACATTTTTTCTTTCTTGCTTTTAGGCAAGCAAAGAGAACCTGCCTTTGTTATTCCGTTTGGAAAATTCAATTAAAACATCCTTCATATATACTTGATGTCTTTATAAACTACATCTTAGATCCACCGTCTATGGTTTATTAAATTTCCTTACAAAGGTTATATGCACCAACATGTTTTCTATTTTTGAATGAAGAATGCTCGTAAAATATTTAGTTTAAACTGTTGCTTGGAGATCTTCAGATGTTTTGCATGTGTTTGCTAAAATGTAAACAATATACAATATGTATTATGGACTGATCCTAATGAAGGATGGGAAGTTTATGGTTGCTCTTGTTGTAATTTTAAGAACTAGAGGGACTCCTTTTTAAAATTGAAGTGAAAACTATTTGCTTACACTTCAAGAGCACTCTTTATTTTTTCTCCTATGTCTATTTATGATAAATATTAAAATGTTGATTTCCTTATCATTCCTTTAATAATAAATGAATTTTTAATTTTAGTTCTTGGTAATATCATGTGGTTAAATTTATTATAACTCTTACTTTCGTTATGTTAATATGTTTGCAACAATCTATTTGTTTGGTGTGATTGAATTCAATAATGTATACTTAATTTTCAATTAGGTCCTAAATACCTTTCTAGAACTTAATAGATGGAACTCTATTTAAAAAGGAAAGAACGTGTAGAGATCAACTTGATCGATCTTTCGGCTGATTCTAGACTCCAACCTTCAATACAGAGTATGATATGGACAAAATTCAAAAAACTTATCTTTTGATTGGACCCCATCAACCGAGAAGTCATCAATTCCCCTAAACATTAATTAGAAATATTGCATGCATGTTTAACCCTAAATGATTTACAATGTACAAAAAGACATTATTTTTTATATTTAATGCTACCTATTCAAGCCCCAATAACAAGTTAAGAAGGGCTGCTGTTATATCTCCACCAGCTTGAGTACTGCTGTCTTGACCTGAGAGAGACTTGGGAGAGGGGGAGAGAGAGAGAGAGAGAGAGAGAGAGAGAGAGAGAGAGAGAGAGAGGAACTTGTGAGGGGGAGTTTGTGAGAGGGTTTACAAAGGTTGCTCCAAGCAAGGTTCCAAGTCATCGTCTCCGTTCTTCGTCCTTCGTCCTTGGGAGGTCTACTTTAGCAAAAGGTCTGGGTTCTCTACCCGCTTTAGGAGGAAGCAAAAGGAGTAGGTTCTTTGCTGCACCGAGGTTGGTGAAAAGGAGTCTGTTGTAAAGGCTTCTCCGCCTAGCTGAGGGAGCTAGCAGAGACACTTAGTTAATCCAATACTCGGAGGGTGCCTCTGAGGAGTGGACGTAGGTCAAGGATGAAAGTTCGTTAAGATGTTAAGCCCTATAGAACCGGCCCAAGGCTAACAAGAGGGGGGTGAATTGGTATTTAAAAATTTTTAGGCAAAGCACGAATACAAACCAAATCACCACAAATAAATACGGAAGAAAATAAATGCGGAAGCAGTAAAAACAAGAACACAAGGGTTTATAGTGGTTTGGTCAACTCGACCTACGTTCACTCCCCGGAGGCGCCCTCCGAGTATTGCACTACAATCGTGACTCTCCTTTAGCCCCTACAGCTAAGCGGAGAAGCCCTCACAAAAACACCTCCTTTTTGCCATACTTGGCAAGGCAGAGAACCCAACTCCTTTTGCTTCCTCCTGAAGCAAGCAGAGAACCTCGATCACTTGCTTGGAACTTACCTCTCTTCAACCCTTCCAAGCGACAAGAACTCTAGGAGAAGAAAGATGGAAACAAGCTTGGAGCACCCTTAGATCCCATCCAAAGCTCCCCCTCACAAGACTCCTCTCTCTCTCCTTTAGGTTTTTCTCAAGTCAGAACAGCAGCAAGGAAATGTTCAATAAATGCTGAATAAAGCTCTTAATAGAAAGCTTTAAGGAGGCTCATTAATTGCAAGTTGCCGACTATATCATCCTAAGGACCATATTGACATCGTATTGGCCGCGATCATACAAACCCATGATCGGCCATTGGGCATCGTCCCTGAGACAACTGGAATGGATTGAAATGTGCTTGATCTCGTCCAGTACGATATCACCGACGTCAGGCCCGATCAGTTAAATCAAGAGGAAAATCGTCCAGAGCATCGCCCTGAATTTGTACTGGCCGATATTAATCGTCCAGAAATAATAAGGGTTTTTGAATAGATCGTCCTGGCCGATCTCGATCGTCCAGGACGATGGATCGTGATCAATCATCCTTAAATTACTTCATTGATTTTTTGATATAATTAACGGCATAATTTGTGATATTTGCCAGGCCGATAAGAGATGGTCCTGACCGATTTTCCAAAAATATACAGAATACTTAAATTATTTATGGCGGTAATTTTCTTCTTTTTTGATCCTATGTCCTGAACCGATCACGTAATCTCCAGCGATTTGCTAATTGACGGCTTGCCTTAATTAAGAACCTGATTAGATTTTCTGTTTTAAAGCCAGATCTCCAAGGACGATGTAAATATCGTCACTGCCGATTTGAGTAAAAACAGAAATTCTAAGTCTCTTCAAGTGGTGTGTAGGGTTACTTTGCATTAGTCACACCAAAGATTACAATTGACTCAAGAGGGAAAAAATAAAATTACAGACTAACTCAACCCTAATCTACCCCATCTTGAGCTGATTCTAATTTTCGTCTGATCTTTGGGTCCTGAAACTATTTGGATTATCGTTTCTTGGGCATGATGAGTCATCCAAGTCAATGAATCAAGGAAACTATTTGGAGCTTCTTGATTTTCTTGCTAATCATAATGATGAAATTAAATTGGTTATATCTATATATGTAAGCTTTAACATAAAATTAACTTCACCAAAAATTCAGAAAGAAATTTATTCTGCTATTAATGCTAAAACTGTCACATATTATAAAAGTTATTGAAGACTCTTATTTTTCAATTATAGTCGATGAATATAGAGATGTTTCTACAAAAGA
Source organism: Dendrobium catenatum (assembly GCF_001605985.2). Lineage (NCBI taxonomy): Eukaryota > Viridiplantae > Streptophyta > Magnoliopsida > Asparagales > Orchidaceae > Dendrobium > Dendrobium catenatum. The sequence continues at coordinate 444,705 of NW_021319529.1, read as the reverse complement.
ATAATTTGCTATTATTGTGAGACATGTTGGGGCAAGTCATTGAAAGATTTATATACATTACACATGTAGCTTCAACTCATGCGATGACTCTGAAGACAACCATTGAAAGTATACTTGCGAAACACTCATTGAGCATTCATAGAATTCGTGGTCAGGATTACGATGGGGCATCCAATATGCAAGAAAAATTTAATGATTTGAAGACACTTATTCTCCATGATAATCCTCAAGTGTTTTATGTTCATTATTTTCCCATCAACTTCAACTATGCTTGGTAGCAATACCAAAGAATCATTGGCAAGTGAAACATCTATTTGAGTTTGCTTCTAAAATTATAAATACTATTGGGGCTTCTTATAAGAGATCGGATGCTCTAAAAAATATTCACCATGATAAAATACATTCACATATTCAAGCGGGCAATCTCCTAAGCTGTTAAAGTTTAAATCAAGAGACTAATTTAGAAAGATATGATGATACTCGATGTAGTTCACATTACTATTCTTTAATTAGTCTCATGAGAAGGCATTCTTTTGTAATTGAGGTGCTTGAGATTTTTAAAGAAGAAAGGGTACATGATCAATATTCAGTTGAAGCAGGTGTTCTGATTGATATAATGAAATACTTTGATTTTATTTTTATAATGCATTTAATAATTGATATCTTATGAATTACACATGAGTTATCACAATCATTATAAATGAAAGATCAAAACATAGAAATGTAATGAAATTGGTGAAAATATTTAAAAAATGACTACATATTTTGAGGGAGAATGAATGGACTGCTTTACTAGAGAAAGTATCACATTTTTGTGGTGTTTTTGAAGTTTAAGTTTCAAATATGAATGATACATACAAAACGTATCGTTGATCAATACGAAGAGGTGAAGAAGTATTTAACTTACATCATTATCGTGTTGAGCTATTTTATATTGTGATTGATATACAACTTTAAGGGTTAAATTATCATTTATTTGAATCTAGTACTGGGTTACTTCTTTGTATGACATGCTTAAATCAAATTGATTCCTTCAATGCTTATGATGAGAGAAAATTTATACATATAACAGAATTATATCTAAGTAATTTTTCTACCATTAATTTTGTGACTCTTAAAAGCCTATTGTCAACTTATATCATTGATATACATACCGATGAAGAGTTCTCTTCTCTAAACAGTATTGTTGATCTTGCAAAGTAAATTATTAAGGTTAAAAAGGATCTTATGTATTCTCTAGTTTATAAAATTATCACTTTAGCATTAACTTTATTAGTTACCACTGCTACAATTGAAAGAGCATTTTCTATAATGAGGATTATCAAACATCGATTGCATAGTAAGATGAATGATGATTGTCTTAATGATTGTCTGGTACCATTCATTGATAAAGATGTGTTTGATTTGATTTCAAATGAGGTTGTGATGCAACATTATTAAAAAATATAAAATATATTAATAAGCTTGTAATAATTTTTAATTTCTTTATTATAATAATACAAGATTTTGTTTTGAATTATATCATCATTTTTTTAAAAAAATTTAGCTATCTATATGAAAATTTTGTGCCCCCCCCCCGAAAAAAAAAAATTGAAAGGCTAGTTCCACCCCTATTAAGGGCCTCACAAATAATGATTTCTTATAAAAATTTAGGCATCAATTAAAATTAATGAAGAGGAGCCACAAAACATGCATGCCTTAGCTTTGCATATGAAGCAATAAGGTCCACTATAATTCGATTTCTATAAAAGTATTTGTTCTACGTTACATGAATATTTCTTTATCTTTTATTTGTATGGATAATAGATTTTTAGAATAATCTATCAATAATAATAACAATAATTCACACTTCATAAAAAATTAATTTGATAAGGCAGAAATTTATATTCATATTTGAGTTGGAAATTTTTTTTAATTCAATTTCCCTTATTTTAGTAAATTTATAATCAAATTGAATGTCTCAATGAAACAAATCAATCGACGCCAAAAGTGATTATATTCAACTCTAAATGAGGCTAAATTAAACACTTAAAGTATAAAAATAAAGTTTAAAATATTAATTATGAAACCAAACAATCTTCAAATCATGCATGCTTATAATCAAATTGAGCATCACGATGAGACAAATCGTAAGATCCTGAAATTGATTAATTTTGACATCTAAGGCAATTAAGTACTAAAAAGAATAATATATGACTAAGAGAATCAATATAGGCATCAAATGGAGTATTTTGGATTTTTGTTATATTTATGGAGTACGTCACTATCAAAAACTATGAATATACCATCACTCTTTATATCTCTATAAGGTGGGGGATTTAAGAGAGCTCAAAAGCTTGAAGAATGACAGAGTTCCATTGACCAAAACCTAGTGCCGCCCTTTGACTACTATCGTCGGGCCATAGTCATTGCTAGACCTCCAACTATTATAGTGTGAATGCAGTCCTTTGATTGCTATCACCGAATAATGGCTCTCCAACCAGTATCGTCCAACAAATGTCCTTTGACCATTGTCACCCATTATAGTCCAACTACCTTAGCTTAACAACACTTATTTGACCTAAGGGTGTCAAATTTTGACCAGGGCCAAAACCAAACTCGGACATGACTTGAAAAATTTCATATTCAAGTCAACCCATTTTCCATATAGGTCAGGTTTGTTGACCTGGAAGCCCAAAATCAACCTGAAATGACTCAGATACCCTACATTGCTCCCGCGTCCTCGTGCGCGCATAACGCATGCACTTGCTGCCGCCGTCCTGCTTTCTTACGTCAGCATAGGCACAGACACAAGGCCAGTGCCCGGGCCCAGTACCGCGCACTCGCTCCCACACTACATCATGCCTGTGCTCGTGCCCTCGAATTAGCAAAGACTGCACCCGAACTACTTGCGTTTGGAAGAAAATCGGGTTAGCGGGTCAGATCGGGTCAACTGGGTAACACAGCAACTCGGGTTCAGGGCAGAAATTTTGACACACTTACTAAATCGGGTCAGGTTAGGATCAACTCGTTTGGACTCGGGTCAATTCCAAGTTCGACTAGAACTTAAACTTAAAACCGATTTTGACACCCCTAATTTGACCATCATCATGTACTCATGGTCCTCTAATCATCGTGTAATGTCACCTAACCATAGTCTCCCGACCTTTATGGACTAACATCAGTCCTTCCATTATCGTGGATTGACTATGGTCCTTGGACCATGAATGCTTGAATACAATCTCCCAACTACTTTCGCTTGAGTACGATTTTCTGACTATCGTTGTCAGGCTATAATTTTCTAACACCCATCGCCTAACTTTGGTCCTCCAATCAGCCTCGTCAATCTATGCACTCCTAATCATTGTCACATGATTACTGTTCTCCAACCATCGTCATTCGACTATGGTCATCTAACGAAGTTGCTCAACTACAATCTTCTAATCATATTCACTCGATTATGATTTTCTAACCACCATCACCCCAATAAAGTCTCTCAACCATTGTAGCCAAACTATACTGATACTCAATAACTTTATTGCACATCATCACCAACTATGTCAACGCAGAGCATCACCTATAAGACCAATGCAAATCATCGGCTTCACAACCAATACTTATTAACTTCATCAACAAAACATTGATGCATTCCATCGTCTACAAGGCTGATGTTCGAGATTGGCACCAAAACTCCTGACATCAACATCAAGATTTATGATGAATATTTAGTTTTTGGCCATCAAAAAACAATAAAATTTTCTTTGAAGATAGCTCTAATGACATCAGGCTCTTTCAACTTAAAATCCATTTTACACAATTACTTTAACCTTTTAAAACATATTTTATTATTAAAATATTTTACTTTATGTAATCATCATTTTAATAATGAACTAAGTTATGCAACAACTCATCTCTCTATATCAACATATCATAATTTTATTCTATATTATAAAATTAATACACGACATTAGCATCAAATAAATTTCAAAGCCACCACTTTTATAATAATCTCTTCTTAGCCATTACTGACTTTCTAAAGAAAAACAAAATGCTGCCTCAGAAGTATTCGGCTTAATTTATTTTATCTGATAATATTTAATAAGCCTTTTTAATAAATTTTATCTGACAATAACATTTTGAAATTAGAGCTGTCTTTGACAATCATGCGAAGACTGATGTTGACTTATTTAATGCTACGCGGCTGAAATTTTTGACAAAATAATTAGAATTATATAATTGAGCCAATAAAATAGGAAGAAGATGAGTATGTTATACACATTAAGCAATCTATCTAATGGTTCATATTTGAGCTCTTTTATTATTGGCTTCTTTATAATTGGTTCGGGTTTGATTCGAGATTTTCTATTTGTATTCAAGTTTAGCTCATTTAGAATGATAGGTGTTTATGTTTGATTTGTGTTTGGTTCATATTCGATTCGTTGTTTCGTACTTATCAAGCTTAAAACAAACGAGTCTTATCGAGTCTACTAACGAACAATTATTTAGATCGTGAACCTGATTAGCGAGTTTTCTTAAGCTATCAAAAGTGTCCGCTAGTGTTTTTGAGCTATCCACGAGCTCGTTCATGAACAAATGAGATTATAAAATGATTCTTCTAATAAATAAACTTGTGCATGAACATTTTAAACAAACAATCTAAGAAACATGAAAAAATAAATATTGTTCGTGAACAAATTCATTTTATTGAAAGAGTAGTATAAAAAATATTTTTTTTATATAAAAAAAATTATTATAATAAAGCTAAAAATTGTATAAAAATATACCAAATAAAGTTTTATAACAATATTTGATCAATTCTTAACAAGCTTATTTACAAGCTTGGTATTACATATTAATCAAGCTTCTTAATGAGCTTTATATCGAGCATTTTATCAAGCTTGTTCATGAAACAAAATGAGATGAACACATAATTGTTTAAATTTGTTTATTTAACAGTAAGAAATTTTAAAAATTGTTCAAATTTGCTTTATTATTTAAACAAATGATTATGAACGAACTGTAATTCAACTGAGTCATGAGTAGCTTACTGAACGCTCAATACATTTATAGCCCTACCTCCAGTGCCCTACCATTCTTGACCTAGATAACGAAAACCTTCTCCCACGGATCAGCTCCCACCCTTGTGCTTCATGATCTACATCTGCTTTGGAAGCCAGTTCAAGCCCGAGCCGACAGTGACAATTGCAATCATGATGAGACTAGAGGCTAGCGAAGCTAGATTCGTCTGAGTGATGGGGATAGCAGGCGGTTGTCGCTACCTTCGACCCTTCATCATACTTTGCAGGAGAAACACGATACTGAAAGTGATGGTGATGAGAGTGGTTGTTGGTGATGTTCGAAAGGATGGAGGTGTTCATGATATTATGATTATGATCACATGATGTAAAATATATCAAAAATATTATAATACATATTTTTCCCTTGATGACAATCCATCTCAAAAAAATTACATCAACGCCATCACAAACTAACTCGGCCAATCCAATTCAGTCGAGTTACATTAATTAATAAGTTAAGATAATCTCTTTGTTTGTTTAGGGTTAAGACTCTTACGTGAAAGAGTTGTGCTCTCTTTATTTCATTACTCTTTGCAATATTTTTTCTAGCTAATATGACTTTTTATTTATTTATTTATTTTCTATAAATTGAAACAATATATAATAATCAAACTGAAATAGACATTTAAGCCTCATGGCTTGTTTTTAAACCACACATTTTGAGCCAACTAATCTTCCATATATCCATCAAATTGCCACTTTCTCTTATTAAAACATATTAATCACATGTTATTATACAAAAAGTTAGCATTTCACGTGATGCATAAACTAATCAACAGATGATTAATGTTTTGTTTGGGATGGCTTTTTTAGTGCTTTTTAAAAATAATTTTTTAGTACAAAAGCTTTTTTAATTAAAATTTTTTTTGACTAAAAAATTATTTTAAAAAGCAATAAGAAAGCTATCCCAAATGAAACCTAAATTGAGATAGTTTGAAAAATCTGTTTAGTCATTTATATGTTTGACCTAATTTCAATCCGCATTCAATAACAAGTGATATTAGAGTTAAACATTTAGGGATAAACAATTGATTCATATAGTTTGTGGCTCTCAAGTCTTCACACTTACTTTTTAGCTCCCGTCCCTTAAGGCTTTTTTTCCCTCTGCTAGGGTTTCGTTGCTACGCTTCGTCGGGATTCTCCCCGCCCCGTTGGGGATTCCCCGTCGGTTGCTTTCCTGGAGTCCAGGGAAGTCTCTTCTTCTTTGTATCTTAATGGTTTTGGTGTTTGCTCGATTTTTTACTCTTTTTCTCTCTAGCGGTGCCGGTATGGCTCTGAATAAGTTGCGAGACCCCGATTTTTTAGGGGGTGTTTCTCATTCTTGTTTGTTTTTAGAAGTGCTTGCTGGTTCTTCTACTTCTTCCTAATTTCTAGATCTTTGGACCTCTACTTTTCGGGGTTTGCCTTCGCTTTGGATTTCCGACCAGGAAATCAAGGCTTTGGCTCCCCCTTTTCAATTTTCTTTAGTTGGTTATTTTCCTACTAAGAGGCCATCTCTGGACACCATTTAGAAAATTTTTTTTAACCTAAAGCTAAATGGCGAGGTCTCTGCTACAATGCTAGATCATTCTCACATACTGATCAAATTAGCAAATGACCTAGACTATTGTAGAGTTTTCTGCCATAGATCTTATATGGTTTTCAACTGCTATATGAAATTAACTAAGTGGTCATCTTGTTTAGACGTTGGTGTTGAGTCACATGTTATTTTGATTTGGATTTCTTTTCCTCACCTTCATCCCCGTTTGTACACCCCTCGTGTTCTCATGATATTGGTGCTATCTTTGGCAAACCATTGAAAATTGATGAAGCAACTTTTATAGTCTCACGATCTTCTATTGCCCGTGTCTTAGTGGATCTTGATATTACTAAATCTTATCTTAATCAAGTCTGGTTAGGCTCTGAAAATTTAGAGTATGTCAAGGAGGTTGTTTTTGACGAGTTCTCCCCCTTTTGTGCGTCTTGTAAGTGTATTGGTAATGTTCCAGGTAAATGCCGTCCTGGTTCGACTGTTCCCCCTAATGTCTCTCCTACTCCGAGCTCTAATTTAGTCCATGCTATTGTAGATAATGCTGTTGTCCCTACTATAATGGTGCTTGTGGTGCAGGGATTGGATTGTGATGTTGGTATTCCTAAGGTTGAGGTTGCTGTTTTGCCTCCTGTTAATGAGCTGGGGTACCCAATGCCGACTTCTCTTAACTCGTTGCCTATTAATTCATTTATCAATGTTACTTCTGTTGATGAGATTGGTGTCGTTGGATATACTATGAAGACTCCTGAGGATATTGTGCTTGGGGTCTTTGCACCTCGGGCTTGTGCTAGTGTTGGTGAGTTTTTGGGTGAGTCTGGCATCCCTAATTCTTGCCCTGTTGTGTCTGGGGTGAAAGTTATGTCTGCACCGTGCATTTTAAATGGTAATTTGGTGCATTGTGTGGAGGATTCTGGCGAGTCTCGTCCTAATCTGAGTGGGGATACTTTGGTTACACCCTCAGGTGTGAGGTGTGTGGATTCTGATGTTATTCCTACTATTAATTCTCCAGTTACGCCAAGTTTAAATGCTCATTTTGTTGAGGTCCCTGTTAATTTAGTATCCTCTAAGGTGTTGGTTGCTCGAGTAGGTGCCAATTTGGGGGAGAAGGTTAGGATGCAACTTGATTGGCTTTAATGCTCTTTTGATTCTTCTTCATAAGCTAGTGAGGATGATGTACCTGGGGTGGGTTTTCCCTTACTGAATGATCGTCCCATTGTTTCTATTTCTTCTTGTGGGAGGGGTAAATGTGGGAGGAAATAAGTTGTGGGTTGGTGATGTTGTCTTTGGTGGTTCTCGACTATCGTTGCTTCTTCTCGATGGTGGTTTTTACATTGATTGATTTTGCTTGTGCTAGTTCATTGGAGCTTCGATTTATTTTTATAGTTGGCCGTTTGTTTTGCTAGGCAATGATGTGGCTGGGGCTCGTTTCTCCATCGCCATGGCTTATGGCAACCTTTGGTGGTGGTCTCTTGCTCGTTTGGGTTTGGCTGCTTCGTGATTTACTACTATCATCACCAAATTGGATGGTCTGACCTTAGCTTTGGGGAAGCTGGAAGCCTCGGCCAGTTACTGAATCAGTTGGGTTGTAATTCCCTTGTATTTTATGTTGCTTTCCTGTCATTTTGCTCCTGTGCTACTTGTACTATTTTTATGATTTTAATAAAGCTTCTTATTTTGTGTTAAAATATATATAGTTTGTGGCTCTTATGAGAATGCTTTTAGTTATATTGATTAAGCAAGATTTTAGAGTAGGTGACTTTGATAATGCCTCAATGTGATAATTGATTTAGCTCATTTTGCATGATATTTAATGATTAAAAAAATAATTTTAATTAGGTGATGTGAAGTGAAGTTTTAATTGATTGAGCTTATAAGGTGATGTGAAGTGCATTTTAATGATAATGCCTCAATGTGATAATTGATTGAGCTCTTATGTGAAGTGCATTTTTTTATATAAAAAGAAAATTCCATTATATAAGAGGAACAATACACCACAAGGCCAAAAGCAAGCCACAAAGAGCAAGATTGCAGCCATAGTAAATACAATAAACATCAGGGCCAAACCATCTGAACAAAAGAAAGAAGAATACATCACCAAAATCAATTGGACTCATACCACCGCCTAGTTTCCAGGCTAGAGCCATCCAAGGAGGAAATGAAGTTAGCAACAGAAGTTCCAATTATATTATGTTCTCAAAAATCAAATTAAACCAAATTTGATAGGTAAACAACCACCTAGGTTGCGAACCAAGCCATGGTCGTCCGAGGTGCGTGTAGGAAACTTGCTTCGTCATTGTCCTAAACCAATTCCATCGCAACAAATAAGAACCACATCCAATAAACTTCCACCATAACAGAAACCCACCATAATAGGGAAATAACCAAAATAATAGAGGCATAGCTCACCAAAACCAATCAAAATCAACTCGGTACTACTACCAAAAAAATTAACAAAAATTACATCAGAACAGCCCAGCCAACAAAACAGAGAGCACCACCCCCAAACTTCCAAAGGAAAAAGCCCGACGCAACCAAGCAGACACCAATGCAAAAGAAGACCAAATCCAACAAGAAGAATAATTTATTTTTGGATTTACGTTTTCTGTGGTTACCACTATTTTGGAAAAAATCAACATCAACAATTTGAAGAATACTTAAGTCAAAGTTGCCCCGAGCATCCAATTCTTTCTAACTAATTTCCTCCCCTCCAGTAGAAGAAATGCCATCATCTAACCATTCACCTTATCACACCACATTATCCCTAGCAAGGTGAGCTAACATATCTTCACTGGAGATAATGGATATTGGTAGATCAAAAAGAGGCAACACAACTTCATCACTACCCTCATAATCCACCATAGTATGAATAGGTGAAGTAAGCATCCCGGAAGCCACATCATCCAACTTACTCAGCTCCACCGATGCTCCACCACCCCCAGCAACTAAAGAAACCAAATTGTCACCTGACTCCTCCATAACATTATCACAAGTAGGACTAGTTATAAGTTTAATGTAACAATTATTGTCATTCATGTTAACATCAACACCTTCTACACCATCTATATTAGTACAATCAATATTCATAGGCATGACATTAGCTAAAGGAACATCTTCCTCGCTAACATAAACAGGATCATTCAAGGGTGAGATAGAGGCCAAATGGCCAGCAGCTTCCACCGAGAGACCAACATCATTCCCATCAACATCATCAGTATGACCCAAATCCTGAGCCAAATCATTGGCAACACAAGAAACAACATTACCCACCCTAACCTCCTCACACTTAACATTAACATTAACATTAAGTAGTTTATAGGCATTAGGACAAGCAATAGGTGGGGCAAAGGACATAAGAGGCCGCTAATTACCACTCAAATTCCCTATACATTTACAAGAAGCACAAAAGGAGGGGAAAGCCTCCATAACAAATTGTTGAATATAACCTAATTTCTCATGGCCCAACCAGACTTTATCAGGATAACATGAGATTCATCACAAACATCAACAAGAGGAGACCATTTAGTTAATTTCATATAGCATTATTAACTAAATAAGATCTATGATAGAAAACCTTACTATAATCAAGATCATTAATCATTTTAATAAAAATATGTGACAGATTAAGCAAGGTAACTGAGACTTCACCAATAAGCTTAAGGTTTAAGAGTAACCTTCAATTGGAGTCAAGAGATGGCCGCTAAGAGGGAAAAAATCAAGTAACGAAAATTGAAAAGGAACCGCTAAGTCAATAATCTTCTCCTCTGAGATCCAAAGTGACGACAAGCCCCAAAAAGAAGTAGGTTTGAGATAAGGAAATCACATATGAGAGGGACTTCCAGCAAGAGCAACAAGAAAGGAACGAGATTTGAGCAGGCCATCTAAAAAATCAGGGTCGCACAGGCGTTTCACCGCCATTGCAGCCGAGGAGGCCAGAGTAGGGAGTCAAAATGAACAACTAAGAAAACCACAAAAGTGGAACAGAAAAATTAAGAGTACTTCCCTAGAAGAAACACTGACGAGGAGCGAGGGTGCCACCGACACGGGAGTCCTAACATAGAGCCAAGGATGCCCTTATAATAGTAATTAGAATTTTGATGTTATGGCACATGAGCTCTTATGTGAAGTGCATTTTATTAAGATGAGATTTTTAAATTTAGGGTTTGTTTGGGAAAGTTATCTATCTCATTTTTTTTTTTTTTCAGATCTGCAACCACAATTTTATTTGACTATGTCTTTCTTCATGCTATTCAAAAAATTTGTATGTTAGGAAGATGTTTTTTTCAATAACTTCCAAAAACAACCTATAAAATCTTTTACAGCCACATTATTAAAATATCAGTCACCCCAAACAAATCTTAGTATTCATGACATCTAGTTTGAAAATATATTAAATATAGAAATATCAATTAATTTAGCTTTTTATTATTAGACTTAAAATTTTTAGTTGAATTTGAAATTTAATCAGCCATTATTTTAATTCAATTTTGGAAATCTTTTAATTTGCCTCCCTAATATATATAGTATATATATATATATATATATATATATATATCCACATATAAAAATTTTCATATTAGCATTCAAGGGAGCAAGATAAATTAACCCTCCTTATTAAGCTAGTAGAACTATTTATTGTACTATAAGAATTGAAACATTAAACATGTGCCTAATATTTATAGCAAAAATCAATAATCATTATTATTACATGCAAAAAAAATTACAATAACAAAATATTTAGTATTTTAGCTTTGAACAAATTTTTGACCATTTCTAAGAGTTATAGAATATAGATTAAAATTTCTTTTATACTATGTAAGATCCTCCAAAGTAAGGCCACTGTGGCCTTTACTGTTTATATTGTGTTATCCTTGATTGAGGAAATAATTGTCAGTCATTTAAGAAAATATTTGCAGTGTGTTGGAATATTTCTCACAAATGACACCAAATTGTTATGTGCTGGATAATTTACAGCAGTAGATTGTTTGATATTTTAGCTTTGTATAAAGATTCAACATACACATATATAATTTGTAATATACAAATGAAATTTTTACGAGAAAAATAAAAATGAGGTAAATTATAGGGCTTGACCCAATTGCAATAGCTCAACATATTATACATACAAGAATGTGCTTTTCTTCATAATTAAAGAAGAGAAGATTGTACAATTGAAAAAAAAATTATTTGATTTATATTGTGAAAGGTATCCAAATTAGAATAGTTGAAGTTTGATAAAGTCGTTGGATGCGAATAATCAAATGACATTAATTGAATAATGGAATTAGATAATAGTGGTGGTGATTGTTGATGGTGGTCGTTTGTGGCAATGACTGGGAAATTCAAAAGTGTTCTTCAACTCTCTTAGCTATCAAAACTCTCTCACGTAGAAAATGAGGTTCTATTTATAACTTTTTGAGATGAGCACCTTGATAAATTTGGCTAGATTTTACAGCGTTCCATTGAATGATTTAGATTGAAATCTTTGATTATATACTGTTAACTAAGTATTTGAATGTTTCTGGGCTCATTAGTTTCGTCTTGTTGAACTGCTCAACTTAATTATAAGCAATCAGGATTTGGACACCCTTTGATTCTTCAATTGATGTTGTGAATCTTTCAAATATACTTCAAGTGCTTGATTTGATTTCATTTGAAGTCAAATTGGATTATTTGCAGTGTCAATTGGTTCATCTCTTTGAGACGTTCAATCCTATTATATGTTTATTAAAGTCGTAGTTCATAATGATCTTAAATATAATTTTGAAAGTTTCTCATTCAAATATTAATCTAAAGTTCGTGCTTATCAATTGAATTTCTTAGAGACAGATTAATTATTACTATAATACATCATAGTTATTATCATCATATTTATTTATTATGATTTTACTATAATTATCTCTTCTATTATACTTCCAAAATCTAAAATATGGGCCTCATTGAACATGCATAAACTCCCCAATACTTTAAGCATAGTAAAATTACCATTAAATTCAGCTTTCTTTTTCAGCGGTGGCTATAATTATGAGGGTAAAAATGTCATTCCAAGCATGCCATGCTATTCGGTTTAACTTTCGACTCAATTTATTAATTTAATGTGTCATTCATTTGCGAAATTGTTTAATTGCGGTCACCAAAGGCCAATCAAGACGCGTCACATCTCCAATTTATCATGTATGTTACTATACACCACTGTGTATCGGGTGACGTGGCATGCCGTGATTGGCTTTTGGACGGTCCAATGAATGCACGTAATAATTTCTCCATTCATCCGAAACAATCCTAAATGAAAATGCAAAAAAAAAAAAGAGAGGAAAAGTGCAAAAATATAAATAGTTAATATAAATAAATGTTATAAAAATAATATTTTAGGTATCTATTATTAAAAAATTTATTTTATTTTAAAACTAATATTTGATTATTATTTATATTTACAAATATTAATCTATATTTATCTTTTTTTAATAAAAAACTCCTAATCTAATCCTTTACAATGATACTTAATCAATTTCTTTGAGATAATTTATAAAATAAAAAAAAAATCCTGCTAAGAAAAGTTTATAATAAAATAATCATATTCATATAAAATATCATGATGGGATGATAATTATTGAAATTACTTCAACAAAAAATATATAATATATAGTATATTAAAATTTTATTAATCCACCTAAGAAAAAAAAAATTTATAATTTTTTTAATGATTTTTTAGATATAGTTTTTTGCGCCCTGAGTATGCCGCAGCGGTTAGAGAAATATATATTTTATTAATCCACCTCAGATGGTGGTATCGAAGGAGCAACGACGTTCAGACGGTGGTCCGGCGTAGGTGAGGGCCTCAAGTGGTGGGTCCCAACCGAAGGCAGAGTGGGGGGGGGCCCCCTTCAGAGATGGTGGTCTAAGCGGAGTGAGGGCCTCAAGTGCGTGGTCCGGGAAGTCCGTAGGTGGTCGAATGGAGGAGCTATCTTCCTTCTCCTCCTTCTTCTCTTCTTGCTCATGTCTCATCTCGAAGAGGAAATGAGGAGTCTATTTAAGATTTCTGAGTGGCATGACCCTGTAAATTAGGTGAGAGATCAAGGGTAAAATGGGGATGTGGTTGGATGGACGGACCGATATTAAATCCCTTGATCATAGCACCGTTCATACAGCATTTGAATGCCTTAATGAAGATCGGAATTCGTTTGATCTTAGGCTCGTTGGAATTGTACTCGTCGAGCTGCTGGATTCGATTAAAGACGTCATGATTGGAAATCATTTTTTAACTCAAATGTGGTTTTGAACTTTCCCACAGCGGCTTTGAGTCCACTGATTCGACCTCATTTTTTGTACGAAAAATCATTTTAAGAAGTATTAAAAAAATTGCAATTAAGATAAGTATAAAATTTTGTTTGGAACAGTTTTATTGTCTCATGATAAGAAAAATTGTTAATGACAAATAAGTGTGTTGGAGGAATAGTTTTTTTCTCCCCTAATTTAAATATTTACCTTTACAATATAAAATTTGAAAAAGATTTTTTAAAATTATGGCTGAGAAAATAATTTCCATAAATTTTAAAAAGAAAAATCAAGAAACACAAAAAAAGATAGAATTTTAGAAGCTTGTAAGAAATTCAAGTAGGTTTAGGTGATCAATAATGGAAAATAATTCCTCATTATGTTTAGGGGCTCTCGCCACTAATAAATAATTTCCCCAAATGTCAAAATAAATAGAACATCTTTCTATTAAATTGATGTTGGCTTTGACTGAAATTTAATATTGCTGAGAAGATAACTTAAGAGATAGATAAGTATATATAATATTATATATATATATATATAATATTATATGTATATATATATATATATATATATATATATATATATATAATGATATATATATATATATATATATATTATATATATATAATATATATGATATATAATATTCATTGAAAAATTAATCTTATCGGGCACAAATCCGAGGACAAATCAAGCCGAAAACTTCAAAATTTAAATCCTGGGATCAATCTTGAACCTTCGATTTTAACAAACTTATAGTCGAATCAGAGCGTCTCAAGTAAATTTACGAACCCA